>NC_064860.1:7945000-8245000 GCF_024139225.1 Suncus etruscus
TTGGCTTTTGATTGTTGGAAAAAACCTGCTGTTGCTTAAGTCTTGCTTCTGGATTTCCCTCCTATATTTTCTGTTAGCTAGTCTGTAACCTCTTTAACGTGTTTTTGCTGTTTTAATAAATGGAGCCTTCCCATTCTACCCATCTCTGTGTCTCTTTGTTTGTCGGTCCTGTGTTTATTGATTGTCTTTGTTTTGTGTTCATCCACATATTTCCCCCTGAGAAATACAAGAAAAGTGTCCCGCAGGTCAAGACAGATTCCTGACATCAACCAGAATCTTTCTAGCTGCCAGTGTCACCGTCAGTCTCTTCCACCAAGTTCTTCCTGCAGACCACTACCCATTTAGACAATCACCTGTCTTCTTTCCTATCTCAGACCACTTTCTTAAATAATGGGGAACCTGGCACTACATCATTCCAACCAACTAAATGCTAAGAACTGTGGAGAAACTATGAAGAACAATGGAAATTGGGGATATGAAGATAAATCCTGAGAAATATCCAAGGCCACCAAAATATCTGAGTTTTGAATAAGAGGACCTAAAATTAATACTTAATTTTTAGCAAAGGAAATTAAGGAGAATCCAGCCTGTGAAGTTAAGCAATCTATTGATGAAAAATCCAACCAATTCAAAGAAGAACTCTTTCAGAAGATGGGACAATAAGTACAAATGGAATTAAATGAACAGAAGTACATAATACAACTATATTAGCAGAATTGCACAGGTGAAGAATGGTATAGGGGAACTTGAAGACAAATTACAAGCCGACATCGATTGATTAGGAAGGAAAAAGAGAAAGTAGAAACAAAAATCAATGGAAGACGATGTAGGGTACATAATTAACAAAGACAAGAGATATTATCTCTGAGTTATAGGAATACCAGAAAAGGAGAAAAAATAGGAAAAGAATGAGTATTGAGAGAAATAATAGAATTGAACTTCTCCAGTTTCTAAAAAGAAGTTGCTGTGCAAAGTCAAGAGGCAAAAATAGTGCAAAACAAAATATACCTGAACAAACAACACAAGACTTAGATTAATCCAAATGACAAAAACAGCAGGAAAGATGGATTTTATAAAGCAGTAAGGGAGAAGAAAATGCTTAAGTATAACGGAAAAGAACATAAGAATCAAACCAGATATCCCATGTGAAACAATCCAGGCAAGAAAAGAGTAAAATGCCATATTCATATTACTGGATGAAAGAAATGTTTAACCTAGAGTCCACAAACAAGAAATGCTCTCATTTTAAGGGAGGAAAAGATAAAAACATTCTAAGACGAAAAGGAACTTTCAACATTCATGCCAACCAAAGTATCTCTAAATGAGCTACTCAAAGATGAATTATATAAACCATTATACTCAATTGTAACAGCAATAATCCTACACAATTTATGTCAAAACATCCTTTTTCTGTTAATATATGCATTAAATATCAGTAGACTAAACTTTTCAATTAACGGGCTAGAGTAATTTATTGAGACTAATGATCATGAAGAAACAAATGAACAAAGTTTTTGGAATATGGCAAAAGCAGTAATTGAGGGGAAACTTAGCAATCCAGGCCTACATAAGAAGAAAATAAAAACAATCTAAAGCAGACCCTAAATATCTCTGTAACCAGCAACAAAGGAACACAAACACAAGCAGCGGAAAATAAATAGTAAAAATAAAATGTAGAAACCAACAGTACAGAAAAAAGAAAAACAATAAAAATGTTGAAACCAGGAGCTTGTATTTTGAAAGAACCAAGATAGATGAAACATTAACAAGATTTACAAGGAAAAATGGGGAGGGTCTCCAATAAATTGTATCAGAAATGAAAGCTGAGAAATCCAAAGAGAACTCCTAGAAATCAAATAAATCATGGGAACTTAATGTGAACAAATCAACTCTGTTAAGCTAGAGAACATAGGGACATGGGCAGATTTCTGAAAATGTATTATTTCCCAAAAGTAAATAAAAAGGAAATAGAAAGTCTATACATGCCATTGACAATTAGGGAAATTAAAACAGTAATTAAGATTCTCCCCAAGAATAAAATTTTACGAACAAATAAGTTTACGGTTAAATTTTATTACGCATTAAAATGAGAGTTCCTACCATTGATCATTAGAATCTTTCAAAATATCGAACAAATGGCAATCTTCCCTAATACCCTCTACGAATCTATCATGATGCTCATCATCAAAATTTATAAAGATATTAACAAGAAGGAAAGCTACACACCAATCTCATTGATGAGCATTGATACAAAAATCATTAATAAAATCTTAACAAACAGAATACAGCAACACAGCAAAACGATATACACCATGACCAAGTTAGTTTCATCCCAGGAAAGCAAAGATGGTACCATATATGCAATAAGTCAACTTCATACACCGTATTATTAAAGGACTGATAAAAGTCATATGATCGTATTGAATGGTACATAGAAATCATTTGAAATATTCAAAACCTATTCATGATTAAAACTTTCAGCAAAATAGGTGTATAAGGAATAGTCAACAAAGTAGAAATGGCTATAAAGAGACTCAAATTTAACAATATAAACTTAAAGTGAGCCTAATATACTTGTAGGCCTGGAGGGCTAAAAGGGATAAGAGATACACTTGGGGAACATTGGTGAAAGGAGGTGAATGTTTGTGGTAGGATTGGCCCTAATTTACTGTTTGTGTGAAACTCAACAATTAAGGACTTTGTAAATCACGATGGTTTCAATAAAATAAAATAAAAAAATAATGACTGCAGGGCTTACAATTAAAAATATAAAAATAAAATTTTTTTCCCATGGTTCCACAAGAATTATTTTAAAACTATTTACCTACACCTTAAATTCCTCAGAAATTGTACTACACTTTGACATAACTTGCAATTTTAAGTATTAAAAAGCTTTATATGATGTTCTTGCTCTTAATATTAAAAAATACCAATAGAGACAATGAAATAGTCTGGCCTTTGAAGGAATTACACAGTCCAATGTATGCTTATTTATTACTGACAGCTATTTAGCTGCATATTAGAGTTGAAATAATATATTTTGAAAATAAAGAGGCACAAAAAGCACAGTTACAAATATGTATAGTCTTCTCAATGTGTAGCATACTTTCCAAACTTTATGGAAGTGTTTTATGAGTTAAACATTTCTAATTGCATTACATGCAATTAGGGAGATTAATGCTACAGATAAACAAGGAAAGGAGAAAGGAAGGAAGGAAGGAAGGAAGGAAGGAAGGAAGGAAGGAAGGAAGGAAGGAAGGAAGGAAGGAAGGAAGGAAGGAAGGAAGGAAGGAAGGAAGGAAGGAAGGAAGGAAGGAAGGAAGGAAGGAAGGAAGGAAGGAAGGAAGGAAGGAAGGAACAATATGACCTTCTTTCAGAAGGACTATAAATAAAGACTACAAATAAGAATTACCTCAAAAGATTAACCCAAAACAAAGCACATGATATCAATAGATAATTCTATTACTTTCACAAGAATTTTTACTGAAAATCTATATGATAAATAAAATACATAGAAAATAAGTAAAGGTATGATCACATCGTCCTCAATAAATATGATATCCAATCAAATTTCACAAAAAATAAATAGTAGATATCTATGTATCAATAAACTGATTATTGGGCCTCAGGATAACCAAACACATTTCTTATCTGTACGGAATCCCAACTAGTTAAAATCAAAAAAATCATTTTTCTATCTTCTGTTCATATTTGAGGAATATAATGATCTCCAGGGAACTGTTTAATATTTCACCAGTTATCATGTATTCCTGAGTGAAGATAACTAAAATATTTTATAGTCATTTATTCATAGTAATTTAATAAATATAGTTGTAGTATGAATTGTAAAAGCAAGAAAATCTTGGGTAAAATATGAGAAGGGGTTGTCTCCATGCACCTAATGCATTCCTAATGTGATATGTAATCTTGAGAATGTCATTTTATCTCACCAGTCTTCAATGCCCTGGTCTATAAAGTGAGACTGTCTGATATGCTCAGAGGCTTTTTCCAAGAAGAACGACTACGTCTCTCAAATATCTTTCAGAGCACACTGAAGAAAAAGGGAAATGTTTCACTTTTTTTATTCCTTTTCAAACTCACTGTGGGTCACACTGTAAAGTGATCACTGAAGCAGACCAGCTAATGTACTTTACAAAATCCAGGAGATTGAGTCCACCACATGCATACAACATGGCCCTGACATTCCTGTCTGCTGACAGACATCAGATCTTGTCACTTGAACAGTCAATGGGGTGCAAAATCCTGTGGAATTTGTTGAACTGAACAGAACACCACACAGATGAGGAGAACCTCAGACACCAGACATGTCATGTGTTGTCATCGCTGATCTTGTTTCTGTTCTCACTCCAGAGCCAGCCAGAGAGTCTGTTATTTATATTAAAGTAAAAACTGTTTAGATTGGATCAGATCTAAAGCAATTATTTTGACTTAATCAAGACCTTTTCTTTGCTTTTCACGGTAATGATTTAGTTTTTGAAGAATACATTCCCATATTGCCAGCTTGATCTGAAATGTGGTACCCTAAAACCCTAAAGCACAATGCTGCTCATCAACTGAGATAGGTAATAGAAACATGATCATGGACTGTCATTTTTATCTTGTTATGTCAGACAAATTAGCAAATAGATTTTAATGTTTAAGTGAATATGAGTCTGAAAAGTTAAGTATACCATTACTCATGTAGAATTGTATTTGAGTAAATATTCTTTTTTATTATCTTATTTTTGTATCACACCCCATGACGCTCAGGGGTTTCTCCTGGCTATGCACTCAGAAATTGCTCCTTGTTTGAGGGATCATATGGGACACCAGGGGATAGAACTGCAGCGCATGCAAGGCAAGAGCCCTACTGCTTGATGCCATCGCTCCATCCTCTCAATATGCTTATTTTTATTTGAATATAGTTTTTTTAATATAGTTATCTTTTATTTGAATAGATGTAGTTACCTATAGACAAAGCAATGATGCTTTTACTATGCAGAAATGTTAGACATTAGAAAACATTAATTAGTATGAAAGAGAAAAACATCTGAAAATCAGAACTTCTTTTAATTTTGTGATAAGATTTCAGAAGGGAAAAAATTATATATAAGACAATACCAGGAAAAGGAAAAACTTAATGAGAGTACAGAAAAATAAAATGATTATAATAACAAACACATACTGAGAAGACCAACCAGTCAAACTATACAAACTTCTCGATCTTAAAAGACAAATTTAAATAAGATCTGAGAAAAATTTTGTCATAGAGACTACATAATTTTCTTAATCACAAAACTGGAACTAGGATTTATAGATACCCTTGGTAATTTGGGTAATTTCTTTTATATTCCATAGATTCAGTATAAGACTACTTAGATAGTTTTCTTAGTTGTAAATGGTGTATATAAATGAAAAGGACCTTTTCTCATAGTGTTATCAGCACCAAGAGCCCACTCCATGTCCGATATTTCCTCTCTAGAAAAGGAAAAAGTAATTTAAATAGATGACTGCAAAGCAGCATAGGATGAAGTAGTAAGAGGACTTTAGTGGCAAAAGGACTGGAAGAGGAGCTAGATTTTCAAATATGTCCTTGTTAATATATTTCAAGGACTATATAGGCAGCTAAGAATAAGTGAATGACTTTTAATAAAGAGATAAATAAATTGAAATAATTTAGCAGTATTATTTAGAAAATTTATTTTGGCTTATTGAGTTGCATTGACAAAAGATGGTTAAGATAAAAGTAAGCCAATTTAGAAAAAATTATAGTGCCTGAAAATATATGATCCTGGAATAAAATATATACATAAGAACATTTCATTTAACATGTAGAAATTTCCACCCTAATTAGCAATTAGAATTTACAAATTAGGTCTGGAGCTATAGCACAGCGGTAGGGTATTTGCCTTGCACGATGCCAACAAGGGACAGACCGTGGGTTCTGCATGATGCCATGCATCCCATATGGTTCCCTTGCCTACCAGGAGCAATTTCTGAGTGCAGAGGCAGGAGAATCCCTTGAGCGCCTTCCGGTATGACAAAAAACATTTCAGAATTTACAAATTGCTTATGAAATAAAGGAAAACATGGATTCAGTCATATGGGAAAAGTATAGTTTTAAAAAAGTAAAGAAGGGTATTTTTAGAACAATTTTAGTTTAAAATTATATGAGAAATGTCATTTGATTATATCTTCCTGAGGCTTGAAATGAAATGGGCATAAAAATAGGGAATGGATAGCCAGATGGAAAGAAAGGAAAGCAGGGTCCGGAGAGATAGCACAGCGGCGTTTGCCTTGCAAGCAGCCGATCCAGGACCAAAGGTGGTTGGTTTGAATCCTGGTGTCCCATATGGTCCCCTGTGCCTGCCAGGAGCTATTTCTGAGCAGACAGCCTGGAGTAACTCCTGAGCACTGCGGGTATGGCCCAAAAAACAAAACAAAACAAAAAAAAACAAAACAAAACAAAAAAAAGAAAAGAAAGAAAAAAGAAAAAAAAAAGAAAAAAAGGAAAGGAAAGCAAACACTAAAAGCAACATGTATAAAGGGGATCATTTCACTTCACGAAATGAGGACTCAATGTGTTTCGTAACTCTAAGTAATACATAAGTAACAAAATATCAAAATAAAATTAGATTCTTTTGTTAAAATAACCTATTCATTTCTATGATTATCTTTTGGTCATTTTGCTTATACAAATATATTCCCCAAATAAGATGAATTCTAATTTTAACAATAAACATTATAAATTGCTTTTGAATACAATTTTCTTAGTATTCCAAAGAAATATAATTTCAGAACCACAACCAGAAGTTTGAATCTTATCATTCATTTTTCTAATTTTTTGCTTTTGTGTTTGATACAGGAAAAATGGTCATGAATATTTTAAGCCCCAATCAAGAATAATAAGAGAGAAATAAGTGCATAGAGGCCTTGATATTTGACTAATGATGAACATACATACCTATGGGCTCTTAGGTGTCAGAAAGGAATAAAAATAACAATAGGATTATAATATACTGCCAACATAATGAACAAACTTAAAGCATAAGAAAATTACTGAGAATGGGATGGAGAGAGTGTGTAACACAAAGAGTGTTTGTTCTGCTGTGGCCTTTTCAGGTTATATCTTTAGAACCCTGTATTCTAGGGTTCTTAGACCTTATAGTTAATTGAATTAAGTAGTCTCTCTGATGCTTTAAGGGAAAATGGTATATAACAAAATTATTTGTCTATTTTTCTTTTTTTCTTGGTTTTGGTACCACACCCAGTAATGCTTAGGGTTACACCTGGATATGTGCTAAGAAATTTCTCCTGGCTTGGGACACGGGGCCGGGGGGATTGAACCATGGTCCGTCCTAGGCTAGTGCGCACAAGGCTGATGCCTTACTGCTTGCACCACCACTCTGACCCCAAGAATGGTTTAAGTTTTAACTGCTTAAGTTTTAGCACTCAGTACGCTGTGTTTTGTCATTAGCCCAGAAGCTATAAAATGAATATTTAACATGTGAAAATTTCTTTTCTACCTCTTGCCATATGCTTAAATTTCCTCACATTTATATGTACTCCAATATCATCTCAAACCATGGAGATACACAACAACAACAACAAATGCAACAACAAGAATTACCAGTGTTTGTGTGGATATGTAGAAAGGCAGTCTCTCTCATTCATTACTGATAGGAATGCATATTTGTCAGTCATTTTTGGAAAACAATATGGACATTCCTCAAAAATCTAGAAATTGAACTTCCATATGACCCAGTAATATTACTCCTAGAGATATACCCCAGGAACAAAAATAAGACCATATAAAAATGCCATATACATTCCTATATTCAGTGCAGCACTATTTACAATAGCCAGAATTTGAATACAACCCAGCTGCCTGATAACAGATGAGTGGTTAAATGGTGGTATTATTACAAATTGGATTACTATGCAACCATTAGCAAAAATGAAGTCATAAAATTTGCTTATATATGGTTAGACATGTAGACTATCATGCTGAATAAAATGAGTCAGAGGGAATGGACAAGATAAAATAATCTCATTCATTTGTGGGATATAAGAAAAACAAAGATATTATGAAAATAATACCCAGAGACAATGGTCATGAGGTTCAGCCCAGGGTAGAATTCTCACCATAAAAAACAGTGAATGTATCTATAGTAGAAAAGGGTCTACTAGGACAATGGTAGTTGGATATGATCTCTCTGGACAAGAACTTGGTGTTGAAATTGTAGAAATTAACAGGCAAGGCATCCCTCCATTAACAATAGAGCAACCAGTGTTAAAAAGGAAAGAGTAAGAAAAAGTAAAGGAGAGAGAGACAGGAGAGTGACACTGGTGAAAGATGGTGTGGCTTATACCCAACAATAAACAATTTTGTAACCATGTGCTTAAATAAAGCAATTAAAAAAGAAATATTCAGGGGCCGGAGAGGTGGCGCTAGAGGTAAGGTGTCTGCCTTGCAAGCACTAGCCAAGGAAGGACCGCGGTTTGATCCCCCAGCGTCCCATATGGTCCCCCCAAGCCAGGGGCAATTTCTGAGCGCTTTGCCAGGAGTAACCCCTGAGCATCAAACAGGTGTGCCCCCCCAAAACAAAACAAACAAAAAAGAAATGTTCAATTAAAAAACTATATTTGTTAAAAAAATAAATGTTTATGTAAAAAGACTGAAGATATCTATCAATGAAACTGAACAATAAACAACATAGGGACAGCATATATTAGAGAGGGAATAAGGACAGCATATATTAGAGAGGGAATAGAAATGATATCACATTAAACTTACAGAACTAAACATATTTGTAGGATGACTCCTAAACAATTTTTGCTGATATATTAAAAACATGAAAGCCCAAATGAGTACCTGCAAATAAAATCTTAAAATGAAAACCTCTACACTCTGTACAGTCTTGTATTTTTTAAATCACTAGGTATAGGGAAATACATACCATGAAAACATAAACAAAACTGAAGTATGGCAAGTTTCAGAGTAGTAGAAAAGAAAAAACAACTCATAGCTAAAATTTCTTGAGGAACATCCCATTCAAAGGTTACCTGATTCTTTTAAATGTAGATTACATGATAATGACAAGAATTCTAATTTTTACAAATTAAGTCATATTCTTAAAGTAGAAGTGTTTAGAGAGCTTAAATTCAGAGAAAATGTTTCACAGATGTAAAATTCAGAGATGAGTAATAGAGCCAAGGAGGAAATGATGAAAGACCTAGAAAAAGACATTCTAGTTAAGAATGATATTTTATAAGATAGAAAAAAAATAAGAAGCCCAAATTGCATAGTATCTGTGGCCGGTCATGAGCTTTAGTAAGCATCATTAATTTCTTATTTTCAGTCCAGGTCTCTAGGGTAGTTTGCGCTTTGGTGGTCAGGAAACCGCACTCAGTGTTAACAAGTGTGTATTGTACCTCATTTCTTAAAGTGTATCAAAGATATTTAACTTACTTTGATGGGGAGGTATGTGAGAAATTGGGGTCTGATGGAGATTGATGGTAGCCTTAAAAGAAATGCAAATGACAAATGATAGACTTCACACTACTACCTAGTGCCCTCTTGATCATTACCAGGGGTGTATTATTTCTTCCATTTCTTCCTACTGTTCTTCCCATCAAGAATGAACAATATTTTTTCTTTTATTTGGTTTAGAAACTACCATCTCTGGGAAGTTTGCTTTATTTCCTTGCATCAATATGTCTTTTTACAAATAGGTCTCAGATGAGACTCTGAGTAGGAAATCTTAAGGCTATTTATGAATTACAGAATCACATTGATTGTCTTTTTAAATGAAGATCCATAAAGTTTTTAAAGTATTCTTATACCTTCTCTATTTGATGGGGTTAAGAAGTATTTAGCGGTCAGAGAGATGCTCAAATTGCTAACATGCATGAATGGGGAGTAAAGACTCCAGATTAATCTCGTACTGCACACCCTGATTGTAGTCTCTGTCTCAAATGCTTGGATTTCATGTAAGATTAATATGATTTTAATCAATCATTTTTGCTATTGTTGCTGTTGCTACTGTTGTTCAGCATGCCTTTCAGCAACAAACTGAATTCTTGCTAATCTAACTTCACACAATACAACCATCGTCCATCTATGAATGGATGTGTTGCTAGAATTTCTAGACTCTATCCTCCCAAGTGGTCCCAGAAGCATGAACAATACAAAATCTTCAGTCAGTCAGTGGTGAAATTGGGACAGAATATTATTTCTAAAAAATTATGTGTCCCATACACTGATCAAAATGTACATGGGTATATTTGGGATGACGAAGGCAGAATATTATTTCTAGAAATTTATGTGGCTGAATACACAGTTCAAACTGTGCACTCAATTTAATGGAAAACATTTCCCCTGAAAGTGAAAAACTTAAGCTGTGGAAGGTAATACCACCTAGGATGTTCAAAGGCAAACACGGAGAGCTTGAGTGTGGCAGCAAAAATTTGAAGGGATTTTTATTTTTTTTAAAACACTTTCTATGAAAATTAGAAACAACTTAAATTCTGTAACAATGAAAATCTAAATACAATTAGAGAGCAAAATACTGTAGTTGACAAAAAATAATGCTGACATTAATTAATGGAAATGTAAGCCATATTATGAAAAATTAATTACAATATGTCACAGAACGTAAGTTTGATGAGGGATAACATTGAAAAAAATGCAGGCAAAATGTATTGCTTTAGGATACTTGTTTTAGAGAAATCAGGTCTGCTTCCAAAAATATAGGTATATGAGTCCAAAACAGAGAACCACTGAGGCAAGATCTTCTTTTTTTTTTTTTTTTTTTTTTTTTTTTGGTTTTTGAGTCACACCCGGCAGAGCTCAAGGGTTACTCCTGGCTCCATGCTCAGAAATTGCCCCTGGCAGGCATAGGGGACCGTATGGGATGCCGGAATTCGAACCATCATCCTTCTGCATGAAAGGTAAACGCCTTACCTCCATGCTATCTCTCCGGCCCCGGCAAGATCTTCTTTTATTGTGCTATTTATTGACAAAAATCAGACTCCACTGTCCCTTCCATTTACATGGAAGTCCTAGGAAAAAATCATATCGAAGAACTGGAGTAGACTATGATTGAAACCCAACTACAATTATGCTTGTAATCATGGTGCTTAAATAAAGAATGTATATAAAAAATGAATTAAAAATTATAAAAATTAAAAGTTACCGGTAAATGAAACAATTAAAATTATTTTAAATATTGTTTACCTCAGTTTTCATTATATTTAAATGATGGCAAATTAACATTTTCTCACATATGTTTTCAACGGAAAACACTATGTCTCACTATGATGAAAGAAAATTAAAATGCATTGTAGTAAACAAATTAAATATTAAACAAAACAATTTAAAATATAGAAGACGGGAGGGTCGAAGTGATAGCACAACATTTGGGGTTTGCCTTGCACATGACAAATCTAGAACTGATCTTGGTTCAATCCCCCAGCATCCCATATGATACTTTAGCCAGGAGCAATTTCTGAGTGCATAGCCAGGAATGGTCCCTGAGAGCCACACACACACACACACACACACACACACACACACACACACACACACACACACACACACACACACACACCACGTATATGTATAGATAGAAGGGGTGAGAAATTAGTTCTAAGATGGAATAAACAAATAGAGCCTATTTTTAACCATTGGTGGCAAATTTGATTTGTAGAAGAAATGAATATAACAATTTAAACTGAGATATTAAAGTTAGTAATAATAAATATTATTATTATACTTTGTTAGTAATTTTTATATCCAGCTAATATATTGGTACTGTTTATATAGAAAGTTTTATACAGCACAAGTTTATGTATATTTTATCAAATAAAAAATTGACATACCAAATTTGTATAACAGTCAATTTGTTTAACTATATCTGAAATATATATATTTGCAGATGGCAAATTTCCTAAGCAAACAAGTCCATTCTCTCCCCCTAGATAATAAAAAAAAAATTTCAGGGGTTGAAGCCATAGTGCAGTGGTAGGGCTTTTACCTTGCACATGGCTGTCCCAGAATGGACCTTGGTTAGATCCTTGGCGTCCCATATGGTCTCTAGAGCCAAGAGAGATTTCTAAGAGCATACCCAGGAGTAACCCCTGAGAGTCACAAGGTGTGGCCCAAAAAGAAAAACAAACAAACAAACAAAAAATCTTTTTACCTTTTAATTTGCATGTTTGGAGTTAGGGAGATAGTATGGGGATAAAATGGTGCTACAAGCACCCTCAACAACAATCCCAAACTCAAAACTAGGGGAAAGTAATGAGTGTAGCCCAATCAAACACCCCCCCAAAAAATATCTATTGATGTTTTACTTAAACATTTTTCTTAATGACATATTTTACTTTACATTTAAATTATCTTATAAATACTGTCAGAAAACAGGAGGGAGGAAAAACAGGTGTATATAATCTACCATACTAATGAAAATTAAATTTAGGACTTTGAAAAATATATGTAAGCATTGTATGTTCTTGGGATATTTTTAAAATTAAAATATATTTTCATCTGTAATATGAGCAGAAAAGATCTGGGAAATATAACCTAAGTTTCTAATGCATTTAAAAATTTTTAATAAAGAGATAAGTAATATTTATTGGGGGCCTGAGCGGGGACACAAGTGGTAGGGCATTTACCTTGCACATGCTAACCTAGGACAGATCACGATTCAATCCTCTAGCATCCCATATGGTTCCCCAAGCCAGAAGCAATTTCTGAGTGCATGGCCAGGGGAGTAACTCTTGAGCGTCACCAGGTGTGGCCCAAAGAGAAAAAAAATGTAATGTTTATTTATTTCTTCAACACTTTGGTTTGGGACTTTAGTAATATACATTTAGTTTTACCCAGACTTATTTAGAATGCCCTTTTCTATGAAAGGAAGTTAGCAGTAGCATGTTATTTTCTGCTAGTTCATAAGCAGAAAGCAAAGCATAAGCAAACACATTTTTGAAACATTGAACACAACTATACATAATTTCTTAAAAAGCTACAGGGCTGAAAGGAGGACAGCATTGGCGGTGGGAATGCCCCTGATTCAATGTTACTATGTACCTAAAAAAATTACTGTGAAAGATTTGTAATCCACTTTGGTCAAAATAGAAATAAAAAAACTACTTAATCTAAATTTTAGATTTATAGTGGGAAAAAGATTGATTTAAAACACTATAATTTTAGAGAATCTATTAAACTGTAGAGTTATTAAAGATGCTCTTTGAAAAATTTTTTGAAAAGTTGTTTTTGAAAAGTCTTGATTCTTAATCATTTTTAATGTTTGCTTAGATTCAGATACCTTATTGAAAACAGAGGAAAATATTTATTTCACTTCGTTTTCCAGAAAAACATATTCAAAGGCCTTTTTGTCTATCTTTAAGATAATGTTTAAGGAAATTTTAGCTGTTTCAATACATTTAAGTAAGACATTGTTCATATTATCTTGTGTCATACAGAACAAAGTTTTATAATCTATTTGGCAAAGCATGGCAAATTACTAAATATGATCTAAACTTATAAGATCACTAAAAATCATATATTTTAGTCTCATAAAATACCTAATAATATTTAATACAATAAGTATCTTTAAATTATTGAATTTAATTGTCGAAAATTACTTTTAATCACTTAAAATTTCTAATATGAAATATATTCTCCCAAATAGGCAAATAAAATATATCCTTTCCCTATTATATATAAAAATAAATATATTTAACACTAAATTCTTTCTTTTAAAAAAGTCAACAGTAAAGAATGACTCAATGTAATAAACAGTATGTTTAGATGTTATTTTAATGGTTTTTATTAAAAGAACAATTTTGAAAATAGTTAAATGAAACATAATAATTATCTATCTTTTCATTTGTAGTTGTTGATAGATTATAAAAATATATCAGAGATTTCTAATATCTATTCAAACCAAGATCACTCTTTATTATAGGGTAGACAATCTAATTTTTATGATTGTCTTTGAATTTAGAAACATTTCCTGAATATATTCAACATAAGTGAGCAAGTTTACTTTGTAATAGACATAAAATAAGAAAATAACTACTATTTATTATGAAATTGTGGAGCTATTGGGATTTTTTCATTGGGAAAAGAAGTCAGGGAAAACTGGTATTACTTTAATTCAAAAAAGAAAGAAGAATATGAAATTAAAACTGTTATTAGAAGCAGTTTAAAGCAAGCAGGAACTGAGGCTCGCCTTGCAGTCTTGGCTATTGTTGTATTATTGCAGAGTCCCTAAGGCAATCCTCAAATGTACAGTACATCCTGGATCTTTTGATTCTTTTGTCCGCCCTCCAACCTACACGGCCAGGAACCTTCAGCCAAGAAAGATTTATGGAGCTCCCACTAACAGGGTCAAGCCTGTTTCATCATCAGAGGCCTTCTTCGTAAAAATAATAACATCCATCTACATCTCTGCTGGGCCGATTCTCTTGGCAGTAACATTTTTTGTTTATCTTAACAACCATTGCACACTCAAAGCCCCCAGTTGCAATGAGTGCCGCCATCAATTCTACTGGGCACACAGTAGCAGACTCCTGTGGTCTGTCAACTTGATGTCATCTAAGGTAATGAATAGGTCATAGTGTGTCTGGACACTGCAAACAGTCGAATAGGTTCACAATTTCAGATGAGGAAAGTTGATGAATTTGGAGGGAAATTTACCAAAACAAAAGAATACATAGTTCCATTGAGCATGAGTCAACAATTGCAAAGCATAAGAGACAAATTAATCTATTATAAATAATTAAATAGCACTAGTGAAATATTTTAACGCAAAGCTAGAATATGTTTAATGCCTTCTTTTGGGAACTTATTATCTTTTGTTGATTTTACCTTTTGATAGTAGATATTTGTGAGGTTTTAGAAAATGTTTTGAGATTTCCTATTGGAAATGAATGTGCATAAAATCTGAAGATATGCTCAATATTCTCAATATTTTCATTTAATTGCATAAAGTAGATCTCTTACAAGGATCAGTCTTAAGACTATACATCTCTGTACTATGATGAAAAACGCTTTTCATGGGTAAATGGCCAAAGTTGTTGTTTCTTTTTTTTCTAGACTTAATACTCCCACTCTTCTTAAGTGTCTTGGGATTTTTAACATCCGCAACTTAGACAGGAACTTGGTTTTATGCCTCAAGAAAAGAATGGATCTTTTTTCATATAATAATCTTCTGTGCAATTACCAATAAAAAAGTAATATTGTGCATCATAAACTGAACAATCTGCAAGGAGCATTTTAGTCATCGACAATTTAAGTGGAGAGTGCATAAGGAATTTAAATCAAGTGAAGAGAAAAATAAATATTAAAGAACAGCACCCCACTATTTCATAAAATAAAGTTTGTGGAAAAACTAAAATAACTGTTGTCTGCTACTAAGTTTGAGCTAATCAGAAATCCATGTATTAAAAGTTTATAACAATAAAATATAAAAAGCACAAAAGCAGTAAATAATCAGCAGCAATTATGAAGCTAATTTTCCTAGATAAAACAAGCAAATTTTTTAAAATATTAATTTCCACCAGCATAATTTTATACTAAGTGAGAATGTAATGAAGAGTACTAAAAGATCAGGATCTACAAATCTTGGAACTAAGATATGATCAGCCTTAGAGAGAAGTGGATTGCCTTGTTTTAGTTTCAATCATTTATTGAGTTTTAATTTAAAAAATTTTAAGCACTCAACGTATGCTCAAGTCCTAAAAATTATAGAAATAATAGGCATAGGTTCGCCATCATTAGCACCTTCTGGTCTAGCTGAGGCAAATAATGATAATGTAGTGTGATATGTACACAAAAAGAAAAATGCTCTACATTAGGAATATAACATAAAATAACATAAAGACCAATTCCACAAGTAATCTCAATGGCACTTGCTGAACTGGCCTCCCTCTCATTTTTAAGTTGTCATTAGTTAGAAGTCTAAAAATGAGAAAAATTAATCGAAGATAGCAATTTTATGTCATACCAAAATAAGAACTCTATGTTGTGTTTTAAGTATATTTAATACAGTAATCCATCTTCTATACTTAATATTTGCATCTAAAATTAAAGTCCTAATGCAACTATTTACTGTCCCAGAGACAGAGTGGAATATAAGACTAATTTTAAGAGCCCAGTTATCAGGTCATACAAAATCTTCATTTCTGGAATTATTAGAATCACACAGCATTTCATTAGTAATCTAGATGACAAAGATGAAACACTTCCTAGATGGTAATGTATTTATACTTGTGGATAATAAACTATATTTAATCTTCTCAGAGGAACTAAATAAGCATTTAGGAATTGTTACATAAGAGAAAATAACATATATTTCCTTCCAGTTGATGGAGTAGGGCAGAATTCTGTCTTCTCCTCAAAGCAATGGGTCCAGCTAAACCCAAACTAGAGATATTTGCAGTCCAGTTCATGACTGAAAAGAAATGAAAGTCCAAATTTACCAAGATTTTTACCAAGAGATTTTGCACAGTAGCTGCATCAAAAGTGAAGGCAGTGTTAACATTTTATAGTTCCGGAAAATCTGTGTGATTTCTAATGTGTTTTCAAGCTAAATATTTTATTTCATACTATTTTTAGAATTACTAGAATTTAGGCTTTTCATCTAGGGTACAAGAATCCCAGGAAAAAACATAATGTAAAATAATTCGCTTAAAAAAATCTGATAAAGAAATCTAGTCCTTTATTCAACCTAACCTTAATCTAGAGTAAGTCAGCATTTCTCTGGCGATAAAAAATAGTGTTTCTGCTTAGCTACCAAGGGGAAACCAAAGCAACTGAAAGCCAACCATTGGACATCTTTTTGGAACCTGATATAAGTGATAAGAATAGTTAATCCTTGCATTAACAATAAAGAACCCTGACTTTTCAGAGATCCAAGAAAGCTCTGTGGAGACAAGCATCATATCTGTGGATCTATTTCTAGAACTGAGTTTCCAAATTGTATCCTTAGGATCCTTGATAGCTACCTTGATATCTATCTAATCCTATGCAAGTTACAAGCCAAAGGGATTCCAACATTATAATGCAAATTACCATTTTTTTTGGTGACATCCTGTCTCTCTGAAGTAGGGTTTTCATAAACACAAGTACCGTGCATAATGCAATGCAGAAAAGGAAATGAGAGCTTTGGAGCACAATCTGAGCCCCAGATTTGAGAAATTGTGCAGTGCCTAACAGACATACACATCCCATTAG
Source organism: Suncus etruscus (assembly GCF_024139225.1). Lineage (NCBI taxonomy): Eukaryota > Metazoa > Chordata > Mammalia > Eulipotyphla > Soricidae > Suncus > Suncus etruscus. Next base: position 7,962,246 of record NC_064860.1, read on the forward strand.
GAAGAAATTGTGGTTGTTTAAGAATGAAATAAATGTTTTTTTTTATTTATATATCTTATTTTATTTCAAACAGTCACTAAGTTGTTAGAAAATAAGTACTTATATTTCAAACAATTGCCTAATAAACATAACTGTTTAAGAGCATCATAAAGCAAACAATTTTGGGAAATTTTGTTTTAAATCAACTATCAAAATGTCTCTATAAAATTTTTTAAACTAAAGTTTCTTCTTAAGGAAAATGAAATATCATTGTAAAAAAGATATCTTTCTTTGGTAAACTGTATTTTATCTTCCACAAAGTATTAGCCGTTGGCCTTATAAAAACAATTTTTTCTTAAAAAATAAAATATCTGCACAAAGTAAACCTTTACACATACATAAATATATAGAGAAATATCTCTTTCCTTCGGACTTCCTTATGCAATCTGAGTGGATTTAAAGAATTTCTAACCACTTTATGACCTTCTGCAATGTGTTAATAGCATTAATACCTTCCTAATATTCTTCTTTTCAACTATTGTTATAATTATTACATTTAGTTTATTATACGACTACAACAATATTATTTACCAGAATGTAACCTCGAAAAAGGTAGGGACATACTTTGTTCAGATTCATAATTATTGTCTCAATATGGGTAAAATGTTTTGCAATAAATTTAAGTCGAGTTAAAAGAGGCTGGAGGGAAGAAAAGCTGTAAGAATGAAAAAAAGGAGAGAAAAAAGAAAAGGAAGAAAAAAAGATAGAGAAAAAAGAAAAGAAAGGAAAGAGGGAACACTAGTTTTTCAGTATTTGTTCCACATCCTTCGATATTGCTGTGGGTATGATTTGTTTGTTTTTTGTTTATTGCCAGGTCCTTTGTCTTCTACATCTTAAATCTGTTTTGCTATATATTTAGTCATATGATTTAATTCTCTTATTATGGGATTGGTAAGATATTGGGTTTTTGTTTGTTTGTTTTTGTTTTTGTTTTGGGGCCAGACCTGTGACGCTCAGGGATTACTACTGGCTAATGTGCTCAGAAATTGCTCCTGGCTTGGAGGACCCTATGGGACATCAGAGGATAGAACAGCAGTCCATCCTAGGCTAGCACAGGAAAAGGCCCCAAGGTAGGGTGTTTACTAAGAATGATAACATAACCAATGTTCAATGTTCCAATTATCCTCTCTGATAAGATTCCTTTAAACTTTAGGCATACACAGCATTAGAATGTTTGGTTTGGATATTGTCAAACTGCTCTGATAAGAGCTTATTTCTATTTATTAAATAGAAAAAAATTACATCGTGTTTTTATTTATTTGATATGATTCCAAACTAAGTTCATAGAATGAGAAATGCTAGAGATAGAGATCCATAGACCGTTTTAATAATTGGCACCACTTGGTCCCCATGCATTAATAGAAACAACCAGAAAGCATCAAGAACATCAAGAGCTCAGAAAAGTCTCCAAGCACCGCTGCATGAATTACCCCAAAAGAGTTTGGGGGAAAGTATAAGGAAGAAAATCTCAAAGAATTTTGCTCAAATTCACCACATTTCTTTCTATTTTATTAGTATTATTATTATCCTCTTTCCTGCATATACATATGTACATAAATGTAGACACAAAGTCATGGAGACTATGTGCTTCTTTACCACTAAATCTCTATGCATACCTTCCAAGAACCAGGTATTTTACTTGCATTATCCAGATTATAGCATGGATTTCCAAATTTATTTGTAACTTCTGTTTCTGATTAACTCAATATCGACTTTAGGTTCTTAAGGTCAATGAATAAGTCCATAGCATCATATACCTGCCATACTCTGCACAGAACATGACGCTCTGTGGGGACTAAGTAAGTTATCTCCTAGTCACTTGCTCAGTCAGAAAATAAAGTTTCCTTGCTCCTCTAAGAAGCTTTGGCTTAAAAACAAGCTCATTAAATAAGAACATTGGGAGGTCAGGGCATTTAAACACAGTACTTTACACGTTGAAGTGGTTGCTAGCATCGACTTTCATAGCAGCTCCATTACAGTATGGTTGATTATATTCATGCTACAATTAAAGTAATTGTTTCATTTTAAAATTAATGTGTTTTACGTATGTTTAATGACGGAGATAAAATGTGCAGTTAGAGCATTATTGCACCAAACGATGTTGCAGTGTGATTTTGTATTTATCACACTGAGTCAGCTAAACAGCTGTAAGGAAACACTTGTATGTGTGTTCAGTGAAGACTCATGGTGCCCCAAAAGATGCTCACCAACAGACTTATGGAAACACAAACAAAAAAAAGGTGACTAGTGTTTTTCCATTAGGTTTATGAATGATAGGAGGTGTGTATAAGTATTCTTTTAAGTTTTTACAGAAAAGACTATTAGGAGAGTTTTAATTTATCGGAGCATAGATCAGCAACTTCAACTCACAGATTCAATGCAGTGTCCAGAAGAAATTGTAGACAGAGAGCAAAAGAGCTTTATTTGTGTAATCTGACAAAAACAAACACAAATCCATCCATAATGTTTTTAAGTCTACACTGCCTTAGAGGATTCTTATTTCGTACTTCAGAATTTGAATATTAAATCTCCTAAAATAGAATTTAAGATTATATTACCTTTAAGATAGCTCCATCCAAGATGCAGAAAACTGTGGTAGCTTTTCTATAGTTATAAAATTGCCCCTTCACAATTCAAATTAATTTTTGTTTAGAAGAACCCAGATGATTTGGCATCCTATAAAAAGAACCCCTTCTCCTTCATGGTTAGGTATCAGTAAATTTCAGAAATAATTTAGCCCCCGTGTTTCTATTCATTTCCCCTGAAGTTATCAAAATGTTGTTCAATTAGTATTCTGTGGTGTTCAATAAGTCTTCCAAGCAAGTTCTTAGACTTTTTCAAATTAAAATAGAAAGGGAACAGCTGCAAGACTGGTCAGCGCAATTAGAGTAGAGAAGGTTCTACTATGATAATAGTAATTTGAACTGATCACTCTGGACAAAAATTGGGTGCTATAAGGGAATAAAGTGACATGCATTAGATCCCTTCAATAACAGTAGAGTAAACCACAGTGTTAATAAAGAAAAGAGAAGGGAAAGAGCAATAGAATAGTGGTAAAGCATTTGTTTTGCATGGGACCTATCCAGAAAGGCCCCAGGTTTTGATCCCAAGCTTCCCATATGGCCCCTTGAACCTACCAGGAGCGATTTCTGAGTGCAGAGCCACTAGTGATCCCTAAGAACTGCCAGTGTGGCCCAAATTCCCCCACAAAATATTTGAGAGAGAGAGAGAGAGAGAGAGAGAGAGAGAGAGAGAGAGAGAGAGAGAGAGAGAGAAATAGTGAGATAGAGAGAAAAGTAAAATTTTATGCCCCAGAGGCAGGTGAGGGAGGAGGAGTGAGAAGAAAACTGGAAACATTAGTGGCAGGAAATGTACACTGACTATCTAAAAGAAAAATGAGAAAAGCAAAAAGAATGAAGGGAAATATATATCCAGAGACAGGTAGAGGACTGAGTATTGGGAAGGATGAGAGGAAAACTGAGGGTATCAGTGCAGATAATGTGCACTAGTAAAGTTTGTTGTTCATTGCATACCTGTAAATCAATCATGAACAACTTTATCTGTCAGAAAAAAAAAGTATATTATGAACAACCTTGTAACCACTGTTTAAAATAAAAAAGGGAGAGGTTTAGAGTGATCAATAAATGGACAGGGTATATATGTTACCTATAGGAGGTCCAGGATTGCTCTTCAACACTGCATGGACCTTTGAACAAAACTAGGAAAGAAGCCAAGCACAGAGCCAGGAAAAGGCCCTAAGAAACATGAGATGTGACTGCAGAACTATAAAGAAAAAAAAATAAAGAACGAAGGAAAGAAAGAGTGAGAGAGAAAGAGAGAGAAAAAGAAAAAATTAAGGAAGGAAGGAAGAAAAAAGAAAGAAGAAAGAGGCAAAAAAAGAAAAGAAAAGAAAGAAAGAAGAAAGAAAGAAAGAAAGAAAGAAAGAGAAAGAAAGAGAGAGAAAGAAAGAAGAAAAAGAAAGAAGGAAAGAAAGATGAAAGAAATAAAGAAGAAAAAGAAAGAAGGAAAGAAAGAAAGAGAGAAAGAAAGAAGAAAAGAAAGGAAAGAAAAAAGAAAGAAAGAAGAAAAAAGAGAAAGACAAAAGAAATAAAGAAAGAAGAAAAAGGAGAGAAAGAAAGAAAGAAAGAAAGAAAGAAAGAAGAAAGAAAGAAGAAGAAAGAGAAAAGAAAGAAAGAAAGAAAGAAAGAAAGAAAGAAGAAAAAAAGAAAGAAAAGAAGAAGAAAGAAAGAAAAAGAAAGAAAGAAAGAAAGAGAAAGAAAGAAAGAAAGAAAGAAAGAAAGAAAGGAAAGAAAGAAAGAATGAAAGAAAGAAAGAAAAAGAAAGAAAGAAAAAGAAAGAGAAAGAAAGAAAGAAAGAAAGAAGAAAAAGAAAGAAAGAAAGAAGAAGAAAGAAAAAGAAGAAAGAAAGAAAGAAGAAGAAAGAAAGAAAGAAGCAAGGAAGGAAGGAAGGAAGGAAGGAAAAAAGGAAAGAAGGAAGGAAGAATAAAATACAGACAAGGAAAAACATTCTCTATTATAATCCTATATCTGTAATACTATTTTATAATCCTATGCATGGACTCAATGGAGTTGATCAGAAATTGTGCCATACACATGGTAGTTTTAACATGAAATTATTACTCACATTCTGGTTTCTTGACATTCAAAGACCAAGGTGTTGAAATATGTTTTTGGAAAAGGCCCTGTTTCTGACTTATTGCAAGCAACCTACTTGTCATATGGTCACATAGCTTTTCTTTAGTGCATTCGCCTAGAAATATTTTGGAATAGGTGAGAGTGACAAAAAGAGAAAGAGAAAGGAAGATAACTCTCTCAAGTTAAAATATGCCTGACCCACGTATTAGTTCCAAATATCATATAATCAGGTCCTCAAACTATGAATTTGGAGTGAAAACCAGAACTAAGTCCATAGTATATTAAGACAATAAAAATTTACTGAAGAATCAAATTATTAAACATTGCTTTGCACAGCTTGGGTTCCACTTTATATATTATCACCCCAAATCTGAAGGTGAGTTGGGAGACTTTCTGGAAAGGTAACAGTTCAGACAGTGAGTCAACCAAACAGAATGGAGACAGGGCTGTTCTACAACCAAGCAAATTTATTACTGAAAAAAATTAATTATTGGTTCTTCATATAATGTTTCTGGAAAAACTGACAATTAATTGAAACTATATTGCAGCAAAAGAAGATATTACTACATTTCATATAGCAATTATTTTTAAATAAAATGCTATTTTTATTGTCTCTGAAAGAATATTGGTTCTTAGATCCAGTACATCTCTCCCAATATTCATAACATATACTCTGTCCATTCTGTGATTAACTGTTTCATTCTGTGAACTTGTAGCATGTCAGCGTTGTACCTGGGAAAATGCTAATTATTGATCTAATTTAATTGCTGTGAGAATCATAGAGAACAAATAAATATTTTCTTTTTTTTTTGTAATGGTTTTTATTTTTTTTCAAACAGAAATAGCCATTTAATCACACATATACATTCATAGGACTTTAAACAAAATGTAATATAAAATATAAAAAAAAAACCAAAACCCCACAACAAAAAAAAATTACATTTACTTGTAAACTGCTTAACAGCTGGTGGGTTGGCTGACAGGGCTGCCCAAGAAAAGCAAAAGCAGATATAATGAGGTACATTTTCAATGAATAACCACCATAGATCATGTGAACTGCTCTAGCAGCCCAGTCACCTGTTCCCCAATCTCGCCTCCTTAGAGACAAACCAGGGCAGTCCTCCCATGAATTGAGGGCTCCAGCTATATCGATAAGCACCTCAAAGAACAGACAAAACAAACAAACCAAAAAAAAAAACTAAAACAAACAAACAAAAATCACGCCATGGTCTTGAATCTTGAATTAAGAAACATGGTATAGCACATAACGACAAAGAAGAAAGGGAGAAAGAAAAAAAATAAATATAATTGGGGACAACACTTTCAATAATCGCATCCAAACAAAAAAATCTACCAAAATAGATAAATAAATCAAAAATAATAATAACAATAGTAAATAAAGGTAATATATATATTTATATAAAAAATAACCAAGATTTTGTGCTTTTTGTATTTGTTTTTTCCCTCCTGCCCTGGCACAGTAAATGTTGGGGTCATTCGAAAAGGAATTCACTTGGCCTAAGAGATATGGGGTTTCTCTGTCCTTGGAGCATACTGTCATGGGATCAACTCTAGACTTTGCTCATGATCAGGATCCTTTACTTTCCCGATGGTGTTTTTTTTTTTGTTTGTTTTTTTCTTGGTGTGTGGAAGACTTCTGCTCTATGTTTAGAGGTCTCAGTATCTGCACAGATCCTGAGGTGGGATTTATGATGAAGTCAGTCTTTGTGGTTCTAGAGGATCTGTTACCTCAGTGTCATTTTAATCCATCTTCTGTGGTTGGTGATCTTGGTCTTTGCACTGAACCTAGGGTGGCACCTAGGATAGCGTCTTTCTTTGTGCTTCCAGAAGCCCCATTCTGTTACAATTGTCTCTGCCGGACCTTTGGGACTGGGGATCATGATTATTGTGCAGGTCATAGTTCAAACCCTAAACTAGGGCTTTTTTATTGGTCCCAAGATGTATACAGTCTGGTCGTGGTTCTTGCAGCCAGTCATCTGCAAATCCCGATCTTGGTTTTTGGACTAACCAAAGGGTGCCAAGACTTCTGGTTTTGTCTTGTCGTTAGTTGGTAAGGTAGGCTAATCTGCTCTAAGGTCTAGATGTTCGCATTTTCCTCGTTGTCAGGATAACATGTTAGAGCTGGGCCTTGTTGTTAGTCCCGCCGTATCAAGGCTGTCCCGGATAAAGTTTGTTTCCTGCAGCTGTTGTGAAGAGCTGTGCCGTTTCTATGTCGGGGCTCAAGGGTTCAAGGCTGAATGAATGGTATCTAATCACCTGAGGTCTAAGTTGATTCCACATGACATATTTTCAAGGCAGGAGATATCCCCATATTGTAAACAACTATGAGTTTTCTAAATTTTCTAAAATTATTTATAAAATATTTTTATAAGCATATTACTAATTACATTATTTATGTGATAAACAGTTAAATGTTTGGTCACTAATAAGTCTTCTAACTATTCAAAATTGATTTAAAACTTGAAATTTTAAATTATGGAAACTACAAGAATTAGAATTCTATAGGATCCAGCTATTGCATTTGTGCACATTTAACCAAATAATACAAAAAATAAAAATATTAAATTATATGTGCTCCTGGGCAAACTTGCTTTGCAAGTTACTGAACTGAGTTTGATCCCTTGTACACCAGGTACTTTCTCAAGGAGTGAGAGATCTGATCTACCAGGAGTGATCACTGAGTACATAACCTAAAGAAAGCCCTAAGCACAGCTAGTTTAGCACAAAAAATAGGTGTGTGTATAAAGTTTTAGTAGCCAAAACATGGCAATAACATAAATGCTCATGATGAATAGATAATGATATATATATATATATATATATATATGTACGAGTACATAAATATATATGATGCAGAAACATACATATATATTGGGATACAATCACACTCATATATAGAAAATGTTCTCCTAGTAATGATAACAACCATAAGAGGATGATTGACTATGTGAAGTAAATCAGAAAAAGAATATTTGAGTCAATTTATATGTAAAATATATATCAAAATTAAGCTAAACAAAGCTCTGATATAAGAATAAAATGAAGGATATCAGAGGAAAAGAAAACTGGAGATAGATGAATTGGGTAGATATGGTGAATTGTATGGTGATGGATGGAAACAGACTTTTCATAGGACTCATAATATATTTGTATGTAGTATATGCATATGTAAAATTTTATTGCTGAAAGTTTAAACCTGGGGCTGGCGAGGTGGCGCTAGAGGTAAGGTGTCTGCCTTGCAAGCGCTAGCCAAGGAAGGACCATGGTTCCATCCCCAGGGGTCCCATATGGTCCCCCCATGCCAGGGGCAATTTCTGAGCACTTACCCAGGAGTAACCCCTGAGCATCAAACGGGTGTGCCTGAAAAAAAACAAAAAAAAAAAAAAAGGAAGTTTAAACCTATATGTCTTAAACCAATTTGACATGAAAATTATTTAAAATTATACTAAGTTAATCTTTATTGCCAGGACACAATTTGTATTCTTGTGTGTGGGTGGGTAATTCATTCTTTTACCTGGAATGAATTTTCTTTTACTTTTAATTTTTTAAATAATATATTTATTTAAGCACCATGGTTACAAACATATAGTTTGTTTCAATTATAAAATGTACACTCCTTTTCACTAGGGCAACTTTCCACCACCAATGTCCTCAATTACCCTCCTCTTCCACCCATTCTGTCTTAGAGAAGGCATTCTATGTCTCTGACTCACTATCATTATCATAATATTTGTCAGTATAGTTATTTCTCTAATTGGACTCACCACTCTTTGTGAAGCTTCATATCATGGGCTTGTACTTCTGCCTTCTTCTCTATTATCTCTGTATATTATTACCATACTGTCTTTTATTTTTTTTAAATCCCTCAAATAAATGAGACTATTCTGTTTTATCTCTCTCACTCTGACTCATTTCACTCAGTAGAGGAATCTCTATGGACACCCAAGAAAAGGCAAAATTCGCAACTTCAATTATCCTAAAAGCTGCATAGTATCCCATTGAGTATATGCATCACAGTTTCTTTTGCCATTCATCAGTTGTTGGGCACCTGGGTTGTTTCCAGATTCTGGCTATTGTAAATAGAGCTGGAATGAATATAGGAGTTTAGAGGGAATTTTTGTACTGTGTTTTTGTGTTTCTGGGGTATATCCAGGAGTGGTATTGCTGGATCATATGGGAGCTCAATTTCCAGGTGTTTTTTTTTTTTTGAGGAATATTATTTTTTGGTGGTTTTGAGGCCTCACCCAATGACACTCAGGGGTGACTCCTGGCTAAACACTCAGAAATTCTACTGGCTTGGAGGACCATATGGGATACCAGGGGATAGAACTGCAATCCATCCTAGGTTAGCATGTGCCAGGCAATTGCCCTACCACTGTGCCACCGCTGCAACCCTGAGAATATCTTTATTGTTGTCCAGAAAGGATGGCCTAGATAGCATTCCAACCAACGTTACCACCAGCACTGATGGTTCTTGTTCTTTGTGATGTGTGCCAGTCTCTGTAGTATGAGATGGTACCTCATTGTTGTTTTGATTTGCATCTCCCTGATGATTAGAGATGTGAAGCATTTTTCCATGTGCCTTTGGCCATTTGTATTTCTTTTTTGAGGAATTGTCTGTTCACTCATTCATGCCTTTATTTGATGGGGTTAAATTATATTTCTTGTTATGCTCTGTCAGTACCCTGTGTATCTTAGATGTTAGCCCCTTATCTGATGGGTATTGGGTAAATAATTTCTCCCCTTTGGTGGGTGTCCTTAGAATCCTAGTCATTGTTTCTTTTTTTTTTTTTTTGTGGTTTTTGGGTCACACCCAGCAGTGCTCAGGGGTTATTCCTGGCTCCAGGCTCAGAAATTGCTCCTGGCAGGCATGGGGGACCATATGGGGCGCCGGATTCGAACTGATGACCTCCTGCATGAAAGGCAAATGCCTTACCTCCATGCTATCTTTCCGGCCCCCTAGTCATTGTTTCTTTTGAGGTACATAAGCTTCTCAGTTTAATGTACTCTCATTTGTTTATTTCTGCTTCCACTTGTATGGACAGTGGTGTTTCTTCCATGACTATTCCTTTAGTCATGATGTCATGGTGTATTTAGCTTACATTTTCTTCTATATATCTTATGGTTTCAGGTTTGATTCAAAGTCTTTAAGCCATTGTGATTTGAACTTTATGCATGGTATAAGAGTCACTGTTTTGTGTATGGCTGACTAGTTGCCCCAACATTTTTTGTTGAAGAGATTTCCCTATCCTATTTTGAATTTCTTGCTGTTTAATCAAATATTAATTCATTGTTTGCATGGTGGTCATTCTCTGAATATTAAAGTCTATTCCACTGATCTGGGGATACATATTTATTTCAATACCAGGCTTTTTGAATGACGATTGTTTAGTAGTAAAATTTAAATTTGGAGAAAGTGATGCCCCCATGGAGGTGGGTAATTTTTATACCACACCCAGCAATGCTATTTTAAAATGTTTGCGATATCATTTTAACCATACAGAAATGAAATATTTGAGTAACATTTAATATCAGTTAGTTGTTTAATAACTAATTGATAGAATAAGTAATTTAAAATCCCTCCTACATCATTTAATTACTATGCTCAAGAATAATTTAACTCTATTTCTATAATTTCTTTATAACTTTAGAATAAAATTCCACATTTTTAAAAATGGTTGCAAATAATTAAGAGTGTATTACAAAGCTTTCACAGTAAAATTGAAAAGCAAAAAATGTGTGATTTCATGTTTTGCTTTGTATGTAAATTATTCTGTGGCAAAAAGATTTTTCAAATAATAACACATTAGGGGCAAGAGTGGCAGCGCAGCAGTAGGGTGTTTGCCTTGCACGCAGTTGACCTAGGACTGTAGTTTGATCACCTGGCATCCCATTTGATCCTCAAAGTCAGGAGCAATTTCTGAGTGCAGAGCCAGGAGTAACCCCTGAGCATCACAAGGTGTGGCCCAAAACCAATAAATAAATAAATAAATAAACAAATAAATAGCAAGAGGTTAAAACCAAATGCATTTCACACTTGTTATATGGGCAAAACATGGTGGTTCAACTAAGTGAATTATAGCGCACTGACTAAAATAATTACAAAAATATGTAAACCTAATTAACTTGGCTATGTTAATTCATTGCTATAACAAAATAAAAACAATGTAAATTAGCTAAAAAAAAGAGATAACCTAAAGCAAAATAATTTTATTTTCATGCCAAAAAATGTAGCAGAGATAACTCAGTTTATATACTACCAAGAAAGGGTAACTCATTATTATAACCTTTATTTAATGGTTCCAAATGTAACTATGATTTTATGTTAGAAAACATGTGAATGCCTTATTGTGAAAGATTACCCTGCTTATGCATTATGTTTAAGCCATGAGTATACATGTAGGAGGCATAGAATGACTGTTCATGCTTATTATTCTGCAGTGTGTTACACATAAAAAATAGTTTCATTTTGTATGCTTAAAATAAAAAAAAAGTTAAGAGGTTACAAATCATGTTTGTATAAGGTATTACAACATCTCTCTAGTCAATTGGAAAATTAAACATACTGATGCATAGACCAAATCAAAACAATGTGCTTTTTTCTTTCTCTAGAAAAATCTCCAGCCACAAAGAAATGTGGCTTCCTATACCTTCACTTAGAAAATACATTTTGATTTACCACAACTGTCTAATCTAATAAGAGGTACAAATATGAAAAGGGTGTCTGGATCTTGTTTCATTGTATTTTCAGAATATAAAGCAGTGAGAAATGTACTTCCTTAGTACATCTATTTCATATATCTCAAGTAGTATTTATAAAGTTTAAGTTCTGTTTGAGAAGTAAGTACAATTTTATAAAGTTTTACATGATAATCAAATACGAAAACAAAAATCTAGGAGATTAAATATCAAATTATCATAAAAATTATATGAAGATATATGAGACATATGTTTAAGTAGAAGATATGTGGCTATGTCTAAAGTCACAGTTATTGTCTGTTTTTATGCTTTTATATTTAAAACATGAATAAAATCTACAGTCATAATTATGGTTCTTATTTCTTATCAAAAAACATTCTAATTGACTAGAATGCAAAAATAAAAATCTAATGCAACACATTTAAATTCAACTTTCTTCTCTAGAGATAAGTTTGAGAATTATTCTAATGAGGTATAAATCCACTGATGCCAAGAAAAAATAACTCTATATTTTCCATCTGCATAATGTAAAATCAATTCAACTATAATATAGTTATGACATGATCCATAACATATATCAGTGTAACTTTGAAGTATATACTTACTCCAGAGAGAATTCAATGGAAGATTGCCAAGAATAAAAAAATGCTCATGTAGATGACCAGTTATCCTGAAAAACGAGTGAGGATTCAGATGGGTTTCCATGCGTAAAAGTTATCTGAAGACTATTTGCAACTATGAAACTAAAGCCTAGAAATTTGACTAAACATTCATGAGAGAGGTTATAAAAAATTACCTGATATGTAAAAAATAAATCTAATACCATGGTATTTAATTTTGCAACAACTCTCAAATTATATATCTGATATATACATTTCCCTTTTCCAACTTCCTTTTAAAAATATTTTACTAAGAAATAACCTGAGATGAGAATGGCCCCACCTAAAGGGACAAAATCAGAGGAACTACACACTTCTTCAGTCAATGACCCGAGAAAAGCATGTAGAAAATACCACACTTAGGGCTACAATGTGGAAATACACAGACATCTATCATACTTAGAGAAAGAAGAGCGTAACTCTGAAGACTATAAAAGTACCAACCACCTATATAGCATCTCAGGTAAATACTTTAGAAAAGAAATATAGATGGTGTTCAAATAAATCAAAGAAAGCATGAAAAAACTGAAGACATCAAATCTAAGACCCAAGAAAATATCAAAGTAGAAATGAAAAAAAGTTCAGACTGAGATAGCATGTCATTTTGTAGGCAAAATGAAAAACTCATTGAAAGAGAGAAAAAGTGGCTGATGACAAAATCATTGAGCTGTAAGATGATCTCTGTAAAAAATCCATACAAGAGAAGAGGTTTCGGGGGACAACTGAGGCCAGACTACCCACCATCAGTTGCCATAGTCGGCACTTGGGAAATCAGGTGGTCCGCATCTTTCCCAAGTAGCAGGGGAGAGCTGAGGCTGGACTACCCGCACTCTTCACGGTAGTCAGAGCGTGGGGACTGCACCTTCTCAAAGGTATTGAGAGAGAGGAGGCCTGAAGGAGGGGCCAAACCTTGGAGACCGTTGTAGTCATGACCCCTGCCTAAGGCCGCACTCCAGAGTAGGGATCTAGCCACAATATACTGGTGAAAAAAGAAGGGCTGAGAACAAGGGCAAAAGACTCTGAACCAGAAAATGCAAAGAATTATAGAGAAACTAAGGAAGACACCACCAGCCAAGGATATGGAGAGATATCCTAGCAAGTTTCCAAGTCCACCAAAATGCATGACCCTAATAGATGAGGACATAAAAGTGTCAATGAAAGCCATGGCAATAAGACTCAAGGAATCACTTGCCAGTGAGTTTAAGCAATTTATAGAATCTATGATATAGATGAACAAGTCAATCAACTCAAAGTTGAACTTTTACAGCAGATGAGAGAATCCATACAAATGGAATTAAAGGAAATAAAAAACATGTTAGCAAGCTGTAATTGCAGAATTACACAGTTGGAGAATTGCATAAAAGAACTTGAAGAAAAACAATGAACCAAAAATGACAAAGAAGCCAATAAGGAAATAAGAGGTAAAGCATTGGAAGAAAATGTTAAAATTTTAATGAACAAAGACAAAAGAAATAATCTATGGATTGTAGGAATACCAGAAGGGGAGGAAAGAGGGAAAGGGAAAAAATAAGTGGTGAGGGAAATAATAGCAGAAATCTTTCCCACGCTTTGGAAAGAGCCTCCAGTGCATTTTCAAGATGCAAAAAGAGTCCCTAATAAAACAGACCCTAATAAACCAACACCAAGACATAATAATTCAAAAGGCAAAAAATAAAGAGAAAGATAAATTAATTAATTAAAGCAATAAAGGAGAATAAAACCTCAAGTACAAAGGAAGAAGCATAAGAATCAAACCATATCTCCCATTTGAAAAAATTCAAGAAAGAAGACAGTGGAATTACATATATAAACTACTTAATAAAAGAAAATTTCAGCCTAGTATCCACTACCCAGCAAAACTCTCATTGATATGGGAGAGAGAACTAAAATCATTCTCATACAAGGAAGAAATCACACTATTTGAGCTTACCAAATCAACTCGAAATGAAATACTCAATGGCTAAATTTCCCCCATTAAAAGACACAGAATAGAGGTTTAGATCAAAAATCAAAGACCATATATCTGTTGTTTATAAGAAAATCACATAACAGAACAGGATAGACACAGGCTTAGAATAAAAGGATGAAGTCAATAACCCAAGCCAATGGAAAACAAAAATACTGTAACAGTCATACCTATATCAGATCAAATTGCATTTAACTCAAGAAATTTCTCAGAGACCAAGAGGGTCACTACTTACAAATCAGGGGAACATTAGACCAAGAAGTAATAACTCTGATCAATATTTATATGCCAATTGTAGAGCCAACAAAATATGAAAGGCATTTGCTCACAAACCTAGAGAAACATATGGAAGGAAACATGATAGTAGTAGGATATTTCAATAAGCCATTATCACTACTAGACAGATCCACCAGGCAAAGACACTTAGCAAAGACATAAGAGCCCTACATGAAAAATTAGAGAAAATAGGACTAATTTACTTATACAGGGTTTTCCACCCAAATTTCTTTTAAAGTTCACATTGAACATTCTTTTGAGTAGACCATGCCTTAGGATATGAAACTAACTTGCACAACACATAACAGCTCCTAAGAAAAGAGATCAAAGGGGATATTCCATTTACAATAGGATTCAAAACTATAAAGTATTTAGTAATCAAACTAACTAGAGAGGTGAGAGAGCTGTATCAAGAAAACTTTAAAACATTTCAGAAAGAAGTTGAAGAATACCTAAGAAATGGAGTAACATTCCATGCTCATAGATTTGGAAAATTAATATAATCAAAATTACCAACTTACATAATATACTATATAGATCCAATGCATCTATAATCAAATTCAGACAACATTCTTCAAAACTTAAAACAATCAATTATATAATTTATGTGGAACCATAAAAGACCTAGGATAGCCAAATCAATACTGAAAAACAAGAAACTAGGAGGCATCTCATTGCCTAATTTGAAGCTCTAAAACATACATAGTAATAAAACAGCATGGTATTAGAACAAAAACATATTTTCAAGACAATGGGTAAGAATAGAACTTCCAGAGACAAACTCAAAGCATATGATCAACTAATCTTTGACAAAGAAACCAAAAATCTAAAATGGAACAAAGACAGTTACCTGAACAAATGGTGTTAGTAGAATGGATGTCTATGTGTAAAAAATTGAATATTGATCCATATCTCACACATAAAACAATAGTCAATTTAAAATGGATTCAAGATCTTGAGATTATATCTGAATGCATAAAGTTCATTGAGGAAAACATAAGTATAACACTCAAAAAGACATAAACCTCAAAGAAGTCTTTTGCAATAGGTTGCCAATGGCAAGAAGTATAGCATCAAACCTAAATAAATGAGACTACATCCCAAGAAATGTTTGCACACTGTTATTTATTGCACCACTCAGTACAATAGCTAAGAGATGGAATCAACTTTGATGCCCAACAACAGATGGATGGAACATGAAGAGGTCGTACATATATACATTGGAATACTACATTAGCTATAATGAATGATGCAATCATGTAGTTTGCAGCAATTTGAATGGAACTAGAAGATATTATGATAAATGGAGTAAGCCAGAAAAAGAAGAATAAATACAGAATAATATTACTTATATATGGTATTTAGAATAACTGTATGAAGCAACACAATGGTCTAAAAATGGTAAGTATCTCAGACACCTTAGGCACTAGGGAATAGAGTGGAGAAGAGAAGGAATGAAGTGGAAGAGGAGAAACACAAAAGTTTATATAATCTTCTATACTTTAAAGTAGTCATTCTCAAATAGTGGGGCACACCCTCCTGGGAGGGGCGAGACCCCTTAAAGGGGGATGCGTTTGACCTCAGCAAACACTGTCAAAACAAGCTAAGCCCCATGTTTATGTCTCTGTATGTCTGTGGAGTTGATAGTTGCTGTGTCTTGCTTCAAACCCCGCTTCAAAAAGTTATGCATTGCAAAACGTGCTCATTGTAGCCATTCATCCAGACATCACCTCTGATTAGAAAATCAGCTCAAATTATATTATATATTTTTGTTTTGCAGATTAAAGATTTTTAATAAAGATACTATTTACAGTAGCACAGGGGTGTGTGAAAGGTGTTTTCTTCTTCCTAGGGGGGCATGACAGAAAAGAATTGAGAAGAACTGCTTTAAAGAAACTTTCAGCAAGGTATACAGCTGTTTAGATTGAACAGGTGTCCAGTCAATTGCTCTATATAGAGGTCTAAAATAATGTTCTAATGCTTTTCTTCACAGGAATAGGTTCAAAAAGTGTTTGGAAGACATAGATTCCTGTGATATTATGGAATTTGATGTTTTCTACCTCAGTCAGTATGCTAATTTTTACTCACTGGATAAATTTATCTTTGAAAATAATACCTTGGATTAATGGTGTAACCAGATAGTCCCACCTTCCGGGTATGTCTTTTTCCTCAGATAAAATGCTTGGTTGTAAAGGAATAACGTTCTTTCTTTTTCATTTTCCAGATCTCCTAGAATTGGCTTGGAGTGGTGGCCATTAAATAGGAGAGAAAGTTAATGTGAGAAACTATTTCAAAGCCTTTTCTCTTTACCATGAGTGTTTGTGTGAATTATTTTCTAGACTGTCATCCGATCCCAGACCCACGTCTCACCTGTGTACTGGGGATGGAACCTGAGGACTTACTTCAATAAATTTCCACTACAATGCTCACTATAAACTGTTATATTTTTTAAATTTTAATGTCTATAATAAAATCTTGATCTTTTTTCTATAGTGGTTCTTGGAGTTATAGGTTGGTTGCCCTAGTTTCACATTGCAATGCTAAATTATATTAGACTCAAAAGACATAGATTATTAAGATAATATATTTACAAAAATTATAATTATTTATTTTCCATTTGATTGTGCCTGCTAATATAGTTAATGTTTATGTCCACAGATAACAATGGAATATGCAACTGCATGCCTTAAACTCCTGCTACTGTGCTCCTTCATTATGCTATTGCAATTTATTTTCAATGTTATGTAGTTTACCATTATACCATAATTATCATAATTTTAGTTTGTTTTCAGAAAAGTAAATGGATGCTCAAGACCCGCTAGAAAATAATTAATGGTGTACAGTCCTCTTACAGTGCTCCTAACCATATTGCTTGGTTTTCTAGATTTAAAAATTATGATATTTTTAAAATACTTTATACACATTCTAGCCCAGGAAGCCTTTTCAGTAAAGTTTACTCTCAACAATAATTTGTCTATAAAATGGAATGCTTTACATCTGCTTGTTATATATTTTCTAAGCATTCTTATTCATTCCACCTGGGTCAGTTTTTCAATTGTAACCCATGAATTGATCCCAGTGTCTATATGCATGTAAGTGAGTGTATGTGCTGTCCACTTCACTTACTTTCTAAGGTTCATCTGTAATATACGTAATCTCTGTATATGTTGAATATTGTCCTTCCCCCCATTATATATGATCCCTCATCCTCCTCCCCCTGCTTACCACTCTACAACTGCTTTACTAACTCTTCACTCTCTCATCCAATATGTTATTATTACCTATTTAATCTTTTATTAATCTCGGTTTATAACTCCTCATTTTGTGCTAATTAAAGAATATGTACTACAAGAAGGAACCACACTCCTAAACATACATGCACCCAATGAGGACCAGCAAATATTTAATGCAATTGTTGACAAATCTGAAAAAAGATATAAATAACAACACAATAATCGTGGGAGACCTCAATACTGCCCTGTTTACCCTTGATAGGTGAACCAGACTTAAACCGAACAAAAATATACTAGCTCTGAAAAGAGAAATGGCAGAGAGTAGGCTAGTAGATATATATATTTTATATATATATATATATATGGCACTCCACCCCCAGAAACCTGGATATACATTCTTCTCCAATGCATATGGGTCATTCTACAGGAGAGACCATAACAAATATATCCATAAAATCAAGACAATAAAAATTGTGCAGACTACCTTCACTGATCACAAGGCACTGAAATTAAACATAAACTAAAAAGGGACACAGAAGAAAAACTTTAAAACCTGGAAATTCAACAGCTTACTACTGAACAACCAGTTGGTCAGAGATGACATCAAAGAGGAAATAAACACATTCTTGGAAACAAATGACACTAAAGACGCTAATTATCAAAAATTATGGGGTATAGCAAAAGCCGTACTGAGAGGAAAATTTATAGCTTTGCAAGACACATCAGGATAGGAGAAGGGGCTACATGAATAGATTAATGACACATCGTCTAAAATTACAAATGATCAACAAATGGAACCAAAAAGAGGTAAGCAGAAGGAAATAACAAAGCATAGAAAAGAAATGAATGAAATGGAAATTCAGAAAACAATTTGAAAGATCAACAAAATCAAAAATGATTCTTTAAAAAAATAAACAAGATTGGCAAAACTCCCAAAGAAATTAAAAGAGAAACTTGGTAAACCATATTTGAAATGAAAATGGGGAGATGAATACAGATATTGTAGAGATTCAAAGGGTAATCAAAGACAACTTTGAGAAACTCTATCCCATGAAACATCAGAACCTGGAAGAAATGGACCAATTCTTGAATTCTTATAACCTTCCATGGCTAAATAAGGATTAGATAGCATATTTGAATAGCCCCATCACTATTGAGAAAATTAAAATGATAATCAAAAATCTCCCCCCAAAAAAGACCAGGCCTAGATGGGTTTAGTAATGAGTTCTTTCAAGCCATTCAAGAGAAAATTCTGCCAATTCTTTTAAGACTCTTTTATAAAATTTAAGAAACAGCAATACTTTCTAATAGTTTCTATCAAGCTAACATCACCTTGATAACCAAGCCAGACAGAGATGCTGACAAAAAAGAATATTACAGACCAATACCCCTAATGAACACAGATGTAAAGGTATTTAACAAAATTCTGGCAAATAGAATTCAATGCATCATCAAGAAGGTCATCCACTACGACCAAGTAGGTTTCATCCCACGAATGCAAGGATGGTTTAACATTCATAAGTCAATCAACATAATACACCATATCAACAAAAAGAAAAACAAAAATCCTATGATCATATCAATAGATGCAGAGAAAGTATCTGATAAGTTCCAACACCCATTCAGCAAGATGAGAATGAAAGGAACTTTTCCCAATATAGTCAAGGCCATCTACCACAAGTCAGTGACAAGTATTATTTATCCCCTATAGTACAAGACAGGTTGCCCTCTTTCACCACTCCTATTCAACATGGTGCTGGAAATACTTGTCATAGCGATTAGGCAAGTAAAAGATATTAAGGGCATCTAGATAGGTAAGAAAGAATTTAAGCTCTTACAGTTTGCAGATGACATGATATATATTTAAAAAAACCCTAAAGACTCTGCCAAAAAGCTTCTAGAAACAATAAATTTATATAGAAAACTGGCAGTCTACAAAATTAACAAGCAAAAGTCAATGGCCTTATACACCAATGAACATAGCAAACTCTTAAAAATGAGGACACCTAAAATCATACCAATCATCTCTTTCAATGTCAGTGGGCAAAATGTACCAGCTAAAAGACTCAGAGTAGCAAAATAAATTACAATATTGAATCCAACATTTATTTGCCTGAAAGAAACATATCTGAATAGTCAAAGAAAACAGACTTATATAAAAGTTTGGAGAGCAATCATTCAAGCAAACGTCTCCCTTAACAAGACTGGAGTGACCATACTAACAGATGACACAGATATTAGACTTAAATATATTATAAAAGACAGAGATGGGCATGTCTTAATAATAAAGAGATGAATATACAAAGAAGAAATCACACTTCTAAATATATGTGCATGTAAAGATGGGCCAGCAAAATATGTAAAACAACTGCCGATGAACTTGAAGAATGACATCAAAAGTAACACAATAGTAAGAGAATTCAACGCACCTTGTCACCCTTTGATAGGTCAAACCAGCTAAAACTTAACAAAGATATACTGAATCTGAATGAAGAAAAGAAGAAAGTGGCTTGGTATATATAGATAGATAGATTGATAGAGAGGGAGAGAGAGAGAATTTTCATCCTCCAAAATACAGATAAACATTTTTACCTATATATTGGACATTATCCAAGATAGACCTCATGCTGAACCACTAAACATACCTCTGTAAAATCAAGAGAATAAAAATTGTTTCTTTTATCTTCTCAAATATGATGCATGAAAAATAGAATTAAATTAAAAGTTTAATTTTAACCTTGAAATTAAACAGCTTACCCAGTAGGCCAGAGATAAAATCAAAGAAAAATTTAAAAGATTCCTGGAAACAAATGAGAATAAAGACACGAATTACCAAAATTTATGGGACACATATAAAGTTGCATAAATATAGAAATATATAGTTTTACAAACATTCTATAGAAAGAATGAAAAGGCATATATGGCTAACTTAATGACATACTTAAGAAATAGGAAGAAAGAGCAAAAAATAAGTTGAAATTAGGCAAGTAGAAGGGAAAAAATTGAGGTATAAATAAATGAACTGGACAACCAAAAAAAAATCTGAAAGACCATTGAAAGCAATAGTTGGTTCTTAGAAAAAATAAACAAGATTGATAAACCATTAGAAATAATCACAAAGAAATGAACAGACAGAAGCCTATTAAACAGAATTCAAAATAAAATGGGGATATCACTATAAATACTATAGAAATTCAAAGGGCTATCAGAAGTTACTTGAGAATTTTTATGCCAACAAATGCGAAAACCTGGCAGAAATGAATACATTTGTGGCTGCTACAAACTTCCGATCTTGAATCAAGCTAATATTGACTATATGAAGAGACCTAACACTATTGAGAAAATTGAAATGGTAATCAAAAGGCTACACAAAAACAAAAACCCAGGTTCAGATGGATTCTTTAATGAATTCTTTCAAAACTTTAAAGAGGATCTAGTGCCAATCCTCTTCAAGGTCTTCCAAAGAAACAGAAAAACCCCTATATAGGCTTATGAATTTAACATTACCCTGATCATACTGAGACTCCTCAATAAAAAGAATTATGTGCCCAGGTAGGTCCTTGAATATCACAGATGCAAAGATACTCAACAAAATACAATCAAACAGAATCCAACAATTCACCAAGAAGCTACAAACAATGACCAAGTAGGATTCAGTCTAGGGATGCAAAAGATGGTTTAACATACATCTCAATCTGTAAAATATATCATATCAATAAATAAAAACACTGAAAGCATATGATCATAATCGTAGGCACTGATAAACATTTGACAAGATCCATCACACATTCTAGGTAAAAACTCTCTGTCATTTTAGAAAACTATTTGGACTTTCCTCAAAAAGCTAAAAATTGAGCTCCCATATGATCCAGCAGCATACCTTTGAGGGATATTCCTCAGGAAAAACAAAAACAAGAACAACAAACAGCATGTAGAAATGCCTTCTGTATTTCTCTACATAGTTTTTAAAAAAAAAATTTTAAAGTTTAACTTCCAGGCGTTAAAGTTTTTCTTCTGTGTCCCTTTGGAATTCACATCTAATTTCAGAGCCTTGAAGTCAGCGAAGGTAGCCAGCAAAATTTCTATCTTCTTGATATTATGGAGGTATGTTTTATGTGACAGCATGTAGTCTATCCTGGAGAATGTCCCATGTACATTGGAGAAAAATGTGTATCCAGATTTCTGGGGATGGAGTGTCCTATATATATCCACTAGGCCTCTTTCTTCCATTTCTCTTTTCAGGTCTAGTATATTCTTTTTGGGTTTCAGTCTGGTTGACCTATCCAGCATTAACAACGCCATGTTGATTTCCCCCACAATTATTGTGTTGTTATTGATATTATTTTTCAGATTTGTCAACAATTTTATTAAACATTTTGCTGGCCCCTCATTCAATTCATATATGTTTAGGAGAGTGATTTCTTCCTGCTGCACATATCCGGTATCCATCTTTGTCTCTACAACTTTCCTGAGTATAAAGTTTGCATCATCTGATATTAGTATGGCCACTCCAGCTTTTTTATGAGTGTTGTTTGCTTGGATAATTTTCCACCAGCCTTTTATTTGAGTCGTTGTTTGTTCTGACTATTCAGGTGCATTTCTTGTAGGCAGCAGAAAGTTGGATTGTGTTTTTTGATTCATTTAGCCACTTTGTGTCTCTTAACTGGTGCATTTAGTCCATTGACATTGAGAGAAACAATTGTCCTAAGATTTAATGCCATCTTTATATCGAAATTTGGTGTGCATTTTGGTCAGTCTTTTCTTAAAATAGGCCTTTCAGTTTTTCTCTTAAGACTGGTTTTGAGTCTGTAAAGTTTCTGAGCTGTTGTTTGTCTTTGAAACCATGTATTATTCCGTCTAATCTGAAAGTGAGTTTTGCTGGGTACAGTATTTTAGGTGAAGCATTTATTTCATAGAGTTTTGTCACTATGTCCCACCACTGCTTTCTGGACTTGAGTGTTTCTGGTGACAGGTCTGCTTTAAATCTCAATGATGTTCCCTATAATATAATTTTCCTTTTTGATCTTGCTGCTTTCAGAATGTTGTCTCTATCTGTGGGATTCATTGTTGAGACTAGGATGTGACTTGGGGTATTTTTTCTGGGGTCTCTTTTGGTTGGTGCTCTTCGGGCATGCAGGGTTTGATCGCATATATTCTTTAGCTCTGGAAGTTTCTCTTTAATGATGTTCTTGACCATTGATTCTTCCTGGAAATTTTCTTCCTGGTCTCTGGGACTCCAATAATTTTTAAGTTGTTTCTGTTGAGCGTATCATAGACTTCTAGTTTCATCTGTTCCCATTCTTTGACTAATTTTTCCATTGCCTGTTCATTTGCTTTAAGTTTTTTCCCCATTCTCTCTGGCTGTATGGAGTTATTATTTATCTCATCTTCCACAGCATGTGTCTTTCAAATGGAGAATGAGAGCCTCTAGAAGGACTCTGTCCATTTTTGACATTTTTGATTTTTACCCCAGTTTATTACTTTTCCTTTCTTCAAACAAAACCACATAACTTAAACTATCTAGTCCCACCACCCAATTAGAGGGGGAATTAACGGAGGTACCAAGACCAAACAAGTGTATGATCACTAAGTAGTAAGCTAGGCACAGAGAGGACCAGTCATACTAGCAGCCCCAGAGGTGAGGGAGGAGGATATGGGAGGCAGGATGAAAACGGAGGTGTAGGGAGGACAATTCGGTGATGGGAATTCCCCTGATTTCATGATAATATGTTCCTAAAATATCATTTTTAACTCTATGTAATCCATTATGTTTAAAATAAAAATATATTATTAAAAATAAATAAATAAAATATTTCAAAATAAAAAAAAGATTATTTAGATTTTAGGGGCCAGAGCAATAGCACAGTGGTAGGGTGTTTGCATTGCACATGGCCAATCTAGGACAAATCTGGTATGATCCCCAGTGTCCCTTATGTCCCCCTAGCCAGGAGCAATTTCTGAGCACGTAGCCAGGAGTAACCCTTGAGCATCACCAGGTGTGGGCCAGAAATTGAAAAAAAGATTATTTAGATTTTAATTGAATAAGAAAGTGCCAAAAGAAACAGTATTCATTAGTTACTATTAGAATCACTATAACTAAAGCATATGACAACAGAATTATTGTGTTAAGAACTTAAGACTGAGTCTTTGATGATAGGATTCCAATGGCAAGAGCTATAGCATCAAACCTAAATAAAGGGGACTACATCAAAATAAAGTTTTTGTAGGACAAAACATACAATGGCTAAAACTAAAATACAGTTAATTGATTGGGAAAATATTTTTGCACTCAACACATCAGACAAAGATTTGATATCTAGGATATACAAAGTACTCACATAGGTTACTCCACAAAAACTAAAAAAAATGCAACAAAAATGGGAAATGTGGGGCAAGAGAGATAGCATGGAGGTAAGACATTTGCCTTGAATGCAGAAGGATGGTGGTTCAAATCCCGGCATCCCATATGGTCCCCCGAGCCTGCCAGGAGCAATTTCTGAGCACAGACCCAAGAGTAACCCCTGAGCGTCACCAAGTATGACCCAAAAAATAACAAACAAAAAAAAAATGGGAAATGGAAGAGGACATTATCAAACACTTCTCTGAGGAAACCCAACAGATGACAAACAGACACAAGAGAACATATTCATCATCACTTATTAGGGAAATCCAAATCAAGACAATAAGGTATCATCTTACACCAGTGAGGTTGACACATACCAAAAATAATGAGAACAATTCCTGTTGGCTTGAATGTGGTAAAAAATGAACTGGTGAGAATGCTGCCTGGTCTAACCCCTATAAAAAAGTATGGAAGGTTCTCATTAAACACAAAATTGAGCTACCATAGGACCTGGCAATCGCTGTCTTGGGTATCTAAGACAGAAAGATATTCATCCAAAAGTATGTATGCACAACATTGTTTATTGCAGCCCTCAGTAAAATAGCCAAGACTTGGAATCAACCTAGGTATCAAAAAACAGATAAGTGGATCATGAAGATGTGGCACATATGCACATATGTGTAATACTGCATATCAGTAAGAAATAATATAATCATGCAATTTGCAGCAACATGAATGAAACTAAAAAACATTATATTAAATGAAGTAAGCCAAAAAAAAAGGATAAATACAGAATGAGATCACTATATGTGGTATTTAGAATAACTCACGAAGAAACACAGTGGTCTAAATGGTAGATACTCTGAACACCAGTAGTTGCCAGGTTATAAAGAGAAGGAAGCCAATCAACTGGTGGAGGAGAAACACAAAGTCTTTACTCTCTTTGGTACTACAAAGAAACCTGCAACAACAGAATTAGCTGTTTAGATTGAACAAGTGTCCAACCAACTTATAATAAAAAAGGCCTATAATAATATTCTAATGTTTTTATCCACAAAAATAGGTGAAAAAATATGTTTGGAAGCCAGAGACTTTCACTGCCAGTGCTCACTATCGATATGTTTTCGTGCTTTAATTTATTAAATCTAAAACTTCTTTGTCCACAGAGGTTCTTAGAGATATAGGATGGTCGACCTAAAGTTTACATTTCAGTATCATATCACATTAGACTACAAATACAATGCCCATTATGGCAGTCTTGACAAAATACTCCAATTTATCCATTTCACTTTTGATTACATCTGCTACTATGATATGATATAGATTTAAACATCTTGGTTACAAACATGATTGTGGTTGGGTTTCAGTCATATAAGAGGACACCCCCCCATCTCCAGTGCAATCTTCCCACCACCAATGTCCCAAATATCCCTCCTCCCCACCCCGTCCCCACCTGTACTCTAGACAGGCTTTCTATTTCCCTCCTATATTCTCATTGTTAGGATAGTTCGCAATGTAGTCATTTCTCTAACTAAACTCATCACTTCCAGCTTTCCTCTCTTTTGTCTCTAAAAAATTATTGCAAGAACGTTACTATGATCTAATGCTGAGGTCCACAGGATCATGGGAATGCATGCCATATGCACACCAAATGCAAATGCACACAATAGAATTTTATTACCTACCTTGTTCATTGAGTATGTTTTTGCAAATACTATTATCTTTTTAAATTTTTCCTTTTCTTTCTGATTTCTCAATTTAAACTACATGACTATAATAGCATAATGTCCATGCTGGCAGTTTTCTTTTTTTTATTGAGAACAATAATACAATCAAGAAACCCAAACTATAACAAGCTATACACAAAATGGACCTGTTATGCTAGCAGTCTACGGGGTTAAGAGTGGAAGTCTGGGACGCATGCTAGGAACTGTGGTGGAAGGAGATCAACACTTGTTGTAGGAATCGCTCTAAATCACTGTCACTATGTACCTGAAAAGCAACTGTGACATAAGTAATTCTCATTGTTCTCAATTAAAAAATTATGATACGAAAGAAAGAAAAAGAATTTAAAAAATTGAGGTTTTGTAGTCACAGTGTTTAAAGATATTATTTAAAAATTTGAGGTTGCCAATTCAAATTTTAATAACATAAAAAATTTAATTGGATTTCTATCATAAGTAAAAATTGCTGTACTTGTGTGATGAATGAAATACAAATAAAATACAAATAATAATGAATAAAATAAGGGCCGGAGAGATAGCATGGAGGTAAGGCGTTTGCCTATCATGCAGGAGGTCATCGGTTCGAATCCCGAAATCCCATATGGTCCCCGTGCCTGCCAGGAGCTATTTCTGAGCCTAGAGCTAGGAATAACCCCTGAGTACTGCTGGGTGTGACCCAAAAACCACAAAAAAAATGGAATAAAATACAATATATAAATATACAATAAATAAAATGAATAAAATACAAATAAGATACTTTTAATATTGTATATTGACAATCTTGATGATAATGAGTCTTTTCTCCAGTATTTCATATTTGACAATAATTTATATTTAAAAATTTTATAAATTTAAATTTTTAAAAATTAAAATTTTATAAAATTTGAAAATTTATAAGTTTATTTGATGATAGATTTTATAATATATTGTACAATTATCTGTTTTGTAAACCCTGGTACCAGAATGAACAGAATTACAAAAATTAAATGTAGAAATATGACCAGTTAACTCAATTGCTGATTTAACTGGTTTTATTTTAAATGAAATAAACGTATAATTAATGAATAAAAACCTCATCTTTAGAATAGGTTAATTGAACAAATGGAAACAAAGACAAGAGCATAAATGGAAATGTGAGAATAAACATAAATGCATATGCAGAGGGGAGGATAAAAGAAAAATATATATGTAGCACATGAGTCTTCACAAAATTAAGAATATATTGGGATCATGATTCTAATATTAATAAAAGCCAAGCGTGACTATACAAAGATGTAAAAAGCATATAAAACTCTAAGAATTTTCTGTGATTCTAGTCTATTAAAATTTAATTATTTAAGAATAAATAACTCCATAGATTTAAAACAAGTTGAAAGCCAAAAAGATTTTTTTTAGGGTAGTTCAATTCCACATTTAGGAAATCTTTCAATTTAATTATGCATTTCAAAAACTTTTATTAATAGAACCCAGCAATAATACATCTTGGGCTCAAAAACTTGAAGAACTAGTCTCAGCTATTGAATGATAAATTATACTATTCTTTCTTGGGTGCTTCTTGGTAACATATAAGGGTTTAAAATAAAAATCATCTCTTAGCATTTTAGAAGTTATATTCTGTAACTAGGGCCCGGAGAGATAGCACAGCGGCGTTTGCCTTGCAAGCAGCCGATCCAGGACCAAAGGTGGTTGGTTCGAATCCCGGTGTCCCATATGGTCCCCCGTGCCTGCCAGGAGCTATTTCTGAGCAGACAGCCAGGAGTAACCCCTGAGCACTGCCGGGTGTGGCCCAAAAAAACAAAACAAAACAAAAAAAAAAAAACAAACAAAAAAAAAGAAGTTATATTCTGTAACTAGATGAAACACTATTTATTTTTTGGGCCACACCCATTTGATGCTCAGGGGTTACTCCTGGCTAAGCGCTCAGAAATTGTCCCTGGCTTGGGGGGACCATATAGGACGCCTGGGGATCGAACCAAGGTCCTTTCTTGGCTAGTGCTTGCAAGGCAGACACCTTATCTCTAGCGCCACCTCGCCAGCATTTTCCCTCCGCTCAACAAAATTCCCTGATCCTCTAACATCAGAATAGTGTGCAACTGAATTTGTATCTTCCTTTCATCTTTCATTCTATGTCTAAACAACACACACACACACACACACACACACACACACACACACACACACACACACACACATTCTTGTAGCATGGGTGAGTGCCAGAGCAGGATGATGGGAAGTAATTTATAATCACAAATTCTACTGCTGTCACCTAGGAGAGAGAGACAATAAACAATGGGCCTCTTAGATTATCAAAGCAGCAGTCCTCAGCTCACAGGGCCAGTTCTCCAGAGTCATTGATGGATTTTTGGATCTGGATAACATTTGCATCCTAAGTTACCTCCTTGTAAAGTTCCTTTTCAACTCTGATTGATTAAAAAAAAAAAAACTATCCTAGGAAATCCCAAGCAAGTTATTCTAAGTTATAACTTGATCAACTGCAGAAAGAAAGACTTCAATTTTGCAGTTAAGATAAAAACAAATTTTTCATTTATAAAAGTAGATGTTATTTAAGTAGAAACAAAGCATTGAAAAGTGAATAATGTAATTAATTTACAGAAATAGGTAAATTGTTTATACTTTGTAACAATTGTGTCTATGATAGATGGAATAAAACCCACAAAATTAAATTTAGTGCCTGAGGAATTGTATTCCAATTTAATTCCAGCATGAATTTGTTTTTATATTTATGGTAATAAACTGATTGTTATCTGGGATTCTTAAATGAATGGTTTTACAAGTAACTTTTCTTTCATATATTCTTGGTCCCATTCATGATTCAAATTATGATTAAAGCTTTGATTCCAAGAAAAAGGATAAATCCAAGCCAAATTTATCCACAATGCCAAAACCATTCATTTATTTTATCATTTTCTTTATTTATTACAGTTTTAAGGTTGCTTGCTTAGAAGGGCATGTTGTTACTGTCAAGTAGAAAATATCCTGGAAAATAACACTGCTCTTTTTTTTTTTTTTTTTTTTTTTGGTTTTTGGGCCACACCCGTTTGACGCTCAGGGGTTACTCCTGGCTATGTGCTCAGAAATCGCCCCTGGCTTGGGGGGACCATATGGGACGCCGGGGGGATCGAACCGCGGTCCTTCCTTGGCTAGCGCTTGCAAGGCAGACACCTTACCTCCAGCGCCACCTACCGGCCCCAATAACACTGCTCTTAACATCCATTAAGTCACTTGTTATTCCTTGTGAAAGGTTGTATTATGATGATTTTGTAGACAAAACATGTTAATGATACTAAATAAATTGTTTCTGAGAATATAAAATCTAATATAAAAAGAAATGGTCAGATTCTATTATTCTTCCAACTACTTGTTGACCTAGGAATTAATTCATTTAAGTATGATATTTTTAAATATTATATTTGAGTGTCACTAAAATAGATTATTAATTAGGTTGTAATCATTGGTAGAGGAAGGTTGAGCAACTGACAATGCTCAGTGGAGAGTCCCAACCTGTGCTCATGGATTGCTCCCTCAAGAACCATGCATGGATGGGTGTTGTACCTGACCTTTTCACATGCAAAGAATGTGTCAAATCTTTTGAGTTCTCTCTATAGTCTAAAAGTATAAATGTTTAGCGCATATAGTCCAGTCTAAGCCAAATTTTCTGGCACTAAGTTTGTGCCGAAAACCCCGACCTTGTATTATACTCGGGTCTTACAGGTTATTTGATTTGGTGCTTCAACTCAGTCCACAAGTCGCAGCTGAGCGGAAAAGGAAGGCGGCTGAGTTGAAAAGGTAGGTGGCTGAACTGAACTGAATGCCACAGAACTATTTAACCCACAATATTTTGCGATTTTTATGAGACCAACAGAAGTGGTGATGATATCCGCAATCACTGATGATGACAATGTCTATGCTGATACCCGCACATCAGATACAACTGAAACTCTGTTTGGACATACAGATGAGGAGGAGGAGGAGGAATCCAGTTTTGAAAGATTTTAATCTTTGTGATTTATCTTGATTACTTGTTAAGCTATGGTTTTCTGTAATTTAATGTTTTAAAGTTAGCTTGTTTACAGTTTTTCTTTAGCAATAAATATTGAAAAACATTTAACCTACTGATTCCTCAAGTATTGTAATTGTTTTGGGTATATATATATATATATTGAAATTTTCCAGTAGCTGCTGCATTTTTCACCTGGGCTTATACTTGAGTCACTCTTTCCCCAGTTTTTAGGGTAAAATTGGCTTGAGATGGCTTGCACTTGACTATATACAGTATTTATGCAAAATGAATTATTTGTTTCTAAGTACCATAAATGTCAGGTACTTTTCACAAAATAATCTCTAAAATAATAAAAAATAAATGACAATTTGCCACTTTAAAGAACTAAAATTATTTCACTTTCCTCATTAATAAGTAAAATAAACAGATTATCCTTTTCTCAGCTTACATAGGAGACAAACTATGTAGCTGCAAAATCTTTCTTTAATTCTCTTGACTAAGAGAGGCAATTTTATGTAAAAGTAATTTATTTCTCCTATCTGAATCTAGAATATAAATATCTACCTGAATATTAGCATGGTACTCAGAGATCTAGGAGGTATTATATGGTGTGTAAGGAAATATTATAAAAAGCATTAATATTTTTGACCTAGAATAACAGTCGAAACACACTATTAATACTCACATTCTAATGTAAGCATTCTTTTCTTTCTTTGAAATTTTAGTTGAATGAATCAAATCTATAACTTGAAGTTTATAAAGATAAATGTGAAAGGGAAAAAATAGTACTGTTACTTTAAAAGAAAAGTGCTTAATTTCTCCAATTTAGCAGTCTTGATGGTTTCCACAGCTTTAATCTATATAGAGGACTTTAATCTATAAAGATGAATTTCAACCTCAAAACCCCTACTGATTTTAATGGGAGTGACACAGCTATCATGTCACAACAAACTTTGGAAGGGTACCCCTGAGTGTCCAATTATTTTAAGTGCTTTTCCTATTCACTGTCACTCAACTGATCACAGTGGATTTATTTGGCAGTAACATTCCTGTGACATGAACTTCCGGAGGAATTGCTCCATAATTCAACTCTGTTCAATGTTGCTTAAAATTAAGTATTTCCGTAAGTTTTAAATAGATATAATAGTACTTTCTAGCAACTACATTTCTGGAGAAAATTTTATTGCTTAGATTTTTTTTAAAATCTGGCAAGAAATCTTTTTCTTCTTTTTCATTAAAAATATTTAGAAAAACACATCTTGTCTGAGATCCCAGAAAAAAATGAAATGTTCAAACCTGGAATTGGAAATAAAATAATATTCAAATTCACAAAAATAGAAAATAATTTAATAGTTTTTTGTTTTTAAAAAGATGAATGAATTTTTGTAATTTTTCCAGCTCTGAAGTATTTTTTCTGAGGTCATGTGCTTCAAATTCTGACTTTCATAATGTAATTTCTAACGTCATGATTTCTATGTGTACCAATAATCCAGTTAGTTCAATAGGATCTGAAATGTTCACAGATCTAACTTCTGGATATATCCATTTCTTAAGTTTAATATACAATAGCTTTATTGTGAAATAATGAAGAAAGTGATGAATGAAGTCCTTTCATTATTCTCAAAATAAGAGTGTGTGTGTGTGTTTGTGTGTGTGTGTGTGTGTGTGTGTGTGTATTTAAAATAATGTGAGTCAAGTCTGCTGTTCTCCTCAAGGTGAACACAATTTATGAGTAGTATAGATGCCGGAGCATGCAATCTAGCTAGAATAAGATAAAGTCCTAATATTCATAAAAGATAATACAAAGCTAATATATGTCTCTTTGATTGAAATGCAGTCAATACTTTAGTAGAATTTATGAATATCTGTATTTACTCAGGAGTACAGCAAAAACTATTTTCTTCTCTTCAATCAAGAAGCAGATGTTATTTCTTACAGTATCCAAAAGATTGTGAGGGCCTTGTCACTCTTACTTTGAATGAGCTTCTTTAGACATTAGGTAGGCATTCATTTGTATGGTAATGTTTGGTCTTTGATTTTTTATTTGTCCTTATGGATAAGAAGGAGACATGATCTTAATAAATAAAATACTTCTATAAAAATTATACCCCTTTAGAGTTGTAACTTCAAGATATTTTGGGGCAATGTCTATGTCGCATAATTTTTGGAAACATTTTTCTTTATTTGGAGGGGGTACACCAGGTGATGTTCAGGGATTACTCCTGGCTATGTGCTCAGAAATCGCTCCTGACTTGGGGGACCATTTGGGATGCTGGGTTTCTAACCACAGTCCATCCTAGGCTAAAGCATGCAAGGCAAATGCCCCACCACTAGTGCCACCATTCCAGCCCCTGGAAACATTTTTCTTATTGGGATTAGAATATAAGAATTTCAAATCAACTCTTTATTCTGAATTTAAAAACATAATTAAAACAAAATGACTATTTGATGAACAGTTAATGACTTTTGAAGAATTACTAGCTTGAGCATGATACAAAACTCAATATTTAAAATTAATGCACCCACCTACATAGTTAGAGAATGGACCATGTTTCAACTACCTACAATATTGGCAAATTTCTCAGTGATCACTAAAACTTAAATTTGATCTTACAGTGCACAAAGTTACCAAAAATATTTTTTCTTCTATTGAAACATGGTTATTGAAATTTTTATTCAATTCAAAAGTAAAGTCAAATAATTAATTTTTTTCTGCAAAGATCTAAATTTTTCAAATTCTCCCAAGATAAATGGAGTAAAATATTAAGGAAATAATTATTAACTCTGCAAAGATACTATGCATGGGTTATGTAAATTAGATGACTGCTATTAACTTGGTAAAGAAAACTTAAGGCTTAAAAAGGTTAAGTAATTTTACCCACGTGATTGAGTTTAAGTGAGAAAGTTGAATTCAGATTTGAGTGTACCTGTGATCAGTGTTGTACTCATTCACTCTATAACTGGTTTTCTGATACTGATCACATTTCTCAGTGCTAATGATCTGCAGTAGTCATCTGATTTGCTATCTTAACGATCCACTAAGTAGGAATAATATCAACTTTTTAAAATAAGATTTATTCAGCTGGGACCAGAGCAACAGTGCAGCAGTTAGGCCTTTGCTTTGCACAAGGCTGACACAGGACAGACCTAGGTTTGATTCCCTGCGTCCCATATGTTCCCCCAGGCCGGGAACGATTTCTGAACACATAGCCAGGAGAAACCCCTGAGATTCACAGGGTGTGGCCCAAAAACAAACAAAAAAGATTTATTCCACTGATGTTTATATTTCAAAAGAAAAGAACAATGCAGAGACAGTTGAAGAAATAAAATAGCAACAAATATTTTATTTTGTAAGAAAACTGATTTCCAAGTATAAAAGCCAAGAACAAACTGTTATTAGCTTTCAAAGACAAAAATTATTGCTCCCAGAGGACTCTATGCTTCAGAGAACCTTCACAAATGGAGAAACATTGATCTTAAGGATCACTTATATGAATCTACTGCTAACCTTGCAAAAAAGAGAGAAACCATAACAGCATGCCCTCATGATGAAAGAAAGTGACCACATATGAAGTGAGTTTATCCTCCCCCGATCAAAATGACATTGTTTCAAACCCATTCTACCAGTAATTCATAAGGACCTCAAGGCAGAGTCTACCACAGAAAGGCAATAGGCAAAATTTAGATAGTTGTGTGTGAGGGAAAATGTAGCACAGTTTCTACAACGAGGATAGACATTTCAAAATATAACTGACATTTATAGTTAAATAGAATAACTAAAGTATACTTTGCATTGTGAGAACTTTCCTAACAGCTATTTTACAAACTAAATTGCAAAAATACTGTGACATTTATGAAATAATGAAAACTTGAAATATTGAAGAGGCAGCTTGCTAAGCAATTCATTAAAGCACTGTTAATATGCTATTTTTTATTATTTAGAAAAGAGAGGGTAGAAGAAGCTTATTCTTTGATATTATCTTTAACTACTAGTAGTTCAAATGAATGGGCCAGTGTCAGACTTTTGCTATCCATTAATTTTGTGGAGGTGGATGTGGGTGCAAAGGGTAGAATCATTCATTGGGTACTGACTGTTGGGGTGCTAAATAAATTTATAATAGAAGTCAGAGAAGAGTACATGAATTAAGATAGATACCTTGCATGTAGCTTCTGGCCTTGTTTCAACAGCCAGCACCACAGATACTGTCCTAAGCACTGTCAAAAGTAAACCCTATATACAGAGCCTCTGAGTACCACCTGGTGTGCACCAAACTAGCCTTCACACTAAAAAAAAAAAAAAAGATTAAAAGGAAAGTGAAAGAGATCTTTCAAACACACAAATATTGAGAATTGACTTCAGATATCTGGTAAAAAAATAGTATGGAACAATGAGTTAGGAAGGAAAATTAACCCAGTAAGCTTAAAATAATCCAGAAAAGAAAGACAAGCCCAGGGGTAAATTAAAAAGAATACTCTGTGAAATAAGTCATTGTTTTATGGAGTTGGATGCGTGTAAAGTTAAAATAGCTTACAAAAACCAGAACAAAGATAGGAGAAGGATTAAAGGAAGTATTCTCTGATCCTTGCATTGTCTGGAAAGTAGTAAAAGCACTAACTTACTTTCAGCTGTAATGAATCAAAAAGCAATTACCATCTGTAGAGTAACCTCTTTCCTCTGGAAGATTAGAGATTATAGTGCTCTATTTATTTGTTTATTTTTTTATAAACAATAGAACTATTGAAATGTATTTTTTGGAGCAGCTGTTCCTGGCAATAAAATCTTCTTTTATCTCAACAAGATGTCCTGTTAAGAAGGGGAGTGTGATAAACATATGTAAGGAACTGAAAATATAGGAAAAGATAAAGGACATGGTAACAAGATTACACTGAAACTGGCCCACAAATGAAGAGCAACAGATGCTTGAGAACAAGAATGTCAAAACATGCCAAGTTGAGCACATTTAACCCCATAACAGAATTTTTTTTCTCCATTTAGCCTCTCAGTCATAGTAGGCTTGACTTCTATTTTGTGCTTGTTTGTTTGTTTACAATACCTGATTAAACCTTTAAAATATTTGTGTTTAATTTTTTCAGTTGTTTTTAAATAATAAAAAACAGTGGTCATATACCACTAGACTTATGCTAGTTTGTGAGTGTAGAACTGTTGAGAACCATTGGTCTTCCTGGCTTAGGAGTGCATATAAATAATATTTTATTTGTTGTTATCAAAAATATTTGCTTTTTACTTAGTAGGCCTCTCTTTGATTCATTCTGATGACTATTTAAGAAATACCTAAGGCAGAAACAGCATCAGTAATTCTCCTAACAAAAATACATTTCAAATATTGAATATTTTACTAGATAACAATTAAATAATAAACAGTATAAATAAACTTATTCTACTTTTAGAAAGTAACATGAAACAAATCCTACCTACAATTATACAATTTAATAAGCTGAGGATTTTAAGATTTTTTTATTAAAGGAAAATCCAAATAAGTATATAAAAGATTAAATTCACTTTATCCTAAAAAGAATAACTTTGGGTTTATGTTAAAATATATGATAGATGATGTTTGTCACCCTGGGAGAAGTAGAATGTAGAGGCCCCATAATCTGACTCAGTCTAAGGAAGAAATAATTTATTGATCTTCTTTAAGGAGATGACCCCATACTCTTCTTGTTACTGATTTTGTTGACAATCAATCTAATTTGCCACTTTCTCTTACATAAAAAAATGAAAAGATAGAGTTTCTTCTTATGGAGTATCTTTATTCCAGTCTAAGAATTATTCTAGTCTCATTATATAATCAATTATTAGATTCTAATCACTTTCATGGTTTTATATAATTTCTGTATATAAAATATTGTCAAATTTCCCTCCAGAATGAATATCTTCCTAAAAAATCTGTCTCATATCTTATTTTTCTGAATGTTTCATTTATATTAATTATTATAATAATTTATTTATATTTATATATTAAGTTATACTTTATTATTTATATACATTTTATATTTAGTCAAATTATAACAATACATAATTAATGTAATTACTAATATTATCATGTACCATATCAATTATTATGTTATGTGTATGATTTTATAACATATAATATGCCATTATGTTATATATTATAAGTATGTAAATATATAAACCTAGATGTACAACAACAGATGAGTGGATCATGAAGATGTGGTACTTATTCACATTGGATTACTACATAGAAGTAAGAAATACAATCATGTAATTTGCAGCTACACGGATGGAACTAGGAAACATTATGTTAAATGAAGTAAACAGAAGAAGAAAGATAAATTCAGAATGAGAGCACTTATTTGAGGTACTTAGATAATATACCATACATACATTCAATACTCCATGAAAAGCACAATGGTTTAAATGATAGAAAGTCCGAATGCCATAGGTACCAGGCGCAGCAATCAAGTCAAGTGGAAGAAGGGAAACTCAAAGCCTTGACTATCTATTACACCATAAAGAAACTGGCAACAATGGAACCAGCAGTTTAGAGCAAGCAGGTCTTCAATGAACCTCTCACTCCAAAGGTCTATAATAATGTTTTAATGTATTTATTCACAGAACCAGGTGCAGAATATGACTGGAAGCCAGGGACCTCTGCTGTAGTGCTTACTATCAATATGTTTTAATGCCTTCATCTTATTAGGTATAAAATAACTCTTCAGTTTCTTTGTCCACAGTGGTTCTTGGACATATAGGGTGAACACTCCAATTAAAAATATATATATAAATAAATATAAATATATTTTATTTTAATATGATATCATATATTAGACTATTATATAATTATAATAATATATAATGCTATGTACTGTATACATATAAATTCGTGTTATACATAAATTTTATATAATATAATTATATGTAATGTGTTATAATATATCTGATATATAATATAATGCATTATGTAAAATATATAATAGATTTAAATATTTATAAACATTTACATAATTGTGTATATTATGTTGTTTCTATTTTATTTTATATTTATATTATTATAATTATTTTTATATTATTTGTTATTCCTGAACCTTTTATCCTGAATATTAAATATTGCAAATTGTAATCAAAATTCAAAAATGATAAGCTCCTGGATGTTGAAGCTGTTTGCTTTATTTCCTTTAACTTGGCATTTAGAAGTAAAAGCATAAAAACAAAAACAAAAAAGGAAAAAGAAAATAAGTATAGCATAATGTAGATTTGCCTATATCTGACCAAGTATAGACATGATTTTGGAGACTTTCAGGTAAAAGTTTATTATTGGGTTATATAAGAATATTTTCAATATATTGTGAACCTTTTAAGACCCCCCTTTAATGCAAGGCAACTCTGTAGATATTCAGAGCAATCTAATGAAGAAAGCTTTACAGTATCCAGGAGACAAAACATCGTAATCTATTGATTAATCACCTATCTATCCATTCGAGTCAGAAATACTAGAATTTCTAAAATGCCACCAACCTCTATCTAGGTGTGGTATCATGACTCAATATTCAATGTGTATGGCTCCAAAACAATAATAAATAAGCACATACCTATAGGCATACATATAAGTGTTTAAATATATAAAATATTTTACAATGTTTTACATATTTTAAATAGAAGATTACACATACTTAAACTAGATAGTATAACAGGTAAGACAAATAATTTGCCTTGTATATGGCTGGCTCAAATTAGACCCCAAGAGGAAAGATCACTTACTCCAGAAACAGCAATAAGTCCCGAGCACCTCTAAATGGAGCCTGAAACTAATACTATTACTAATAATAAGAATCATTGTTATATACCTAAAGTACATTAAGAAAGCAACTTAGCGATCTTGGCATTATTTTTGCAAATATAATACTTCTATTCAGACTATTTGTCTCAGAATTTCCTGTGATCATGTTGAAATACATAACTTTTCTGAACATAGGCCAAATTTTGGACATAAAGCTTTTTCTAATTCCCTCCACTTTATCTTATACTCCAAAGTCAACAAGGAGAGAAGGGAAACTACTTTTGAAATAAGATTGGAAAACTATCTGTTGAGACGTGGGGCATCTGCAATATCAAAATCCCTTTCCTACAACTTTCCTCCCTTCTCCCTAATATTTCAAAGGAACTGCCTCACTAACTAACTCTACTAACTATCCCAATTATATGTAAGGAAAGGAGGAAATGGAAACCCAAAGCAGCAGCTCTTCTTTTCCATGTATTTACCAGGATGAAAGTGTGAATTGTGTCTTAAAATTATTTCCCAATATGAGAAATTCCTTTCTGTCTGCTTATACTCCAAGGGCTAGCTATCCCTTGTTCTATTTCTTTCCTAAATTTCTATTGACAACTATCTCCTTATAAAGGTCACCTAGTAAATTTTGAATTAACTGTTTTCTGAGAGAATTATTGTACTTTTTTGTAGACATCATTTTCTTTTCTCTAAAACTACATTAGATTTAGGAAAATAGAGTACCCAAATGGCTTTTTTTTTTTCCTTTTTTATAACCAAGTTGTGTATTGGAGCTCAGCCAAAGAAGTGTCAACTTGAAATCCCAGAGCTCTTTCAAATTCCCAAATTAGGATGTGCTTTGTTGTCATTCCCATGGATGTATGTTTTGGCTTTAAAGAAGCATGCAGACATGGTAGCCATGTCAAACATAAGGAATTTTTACAATATAGGAATATTGGAATGGATTGGATTCTAGAACCTTTCAATGTAGGTGATTTCACTTTTCTTACATTATGTATTAATATATTCATATTATATCATAAGAAAATTAATACTTATGCTATTC
This sequence comes from Suncus etruscus, assembly GCF_024139225.1. NCBI lineage: Eukaryota > Metazoa > Chordata > Mammalia > Eulipotyphla > Soricidae > Suncus > Suncus etruscus. The sequence goes on from NC_064860.1 coordinate 8,000,696, forward strand.
AAGATAGAATTTAGAAAAACTGAAGTATCATTGTTAGTTTTTTTCTTCCTTAAAAGCAAGTCTTTCAGACCTAGGTAAGGTATTTATGAGGTTATTTCCAGTACTGAGAAGTGAGAAAACTAATATATTCTTAAATATCAATGAGTAAAAAACAATGTATTGTCATCTTTTAATGAAAATATATGCATTAAAATACTCAGCTCTAGAAGATATATAAATATTTGTATTCTTTTTTCCTCAGATTGAATTCAAGATATGGTGTTCTGAATTGTCTTGCAATTTTTAATAGTGGTTTATGCAGAATTAAATTAAAGAGGTTAAACATGTATGTGTTGCTTTGAAAATCTCGAAATTCAGAGGATAACATCTGAGTTATATGTTTACTATTTAAAACTTCCTTTAAAGATACAGGTATTGCATTCCTTGTCTTTTTAAAACATAACCTTATACATCTGTTGAGCACACATCTGGACATGTAGATCAACTCATCATTTCCTTCTGTATATCCAGAAACTGTCAGTTATTTCAGCCAATTTGGCCCTTGGGAGAACTGAAAAAGTTACATCCTTTTTTGTCCAAGTTTTATAAACCCTCTTTTTTTTTTTTACCTTCTCCCCCAGGATATCAGTAAGTATAAAAATAAGCAGTCTGAAAACTTTCTTCTATAGAGTCACAAGAGGATGAGCATCGTGGGCTCTGTTAACATTCGCTTCTACAAAATAAAAAGAACAAAGCCTGTATATGAAAGAACAGGTGCAGACAGGCCATGTGGTCAAAAAATAAGTGTTTTATGTGGGTGTTTTTTCTTACAGGATAAATCCACCTCAAATAAGGAAAGGACTTTGAGCACAGACAAGGAAGATCTGTATTTTCAAAGCTTTGTCCGAAATTAAAATTATCATAATCATAATAAGTCCATAGAAACATAAGCTAGTGATGGATACAGTCATATGCATTATATCTTGTAGTCACTTGCATATCCCTGTTTCTACTTTAAATTTAAAGACTAGCAAATTATTTAATTTATATTTAATTTATAGGCCTAAAGCATGTGTGCATATGTGAGTGGATTTATATTTTGCCAAAATGCCAGGGAAAGTAAAAAAAAATGTTAACTCTATGATCTGATCACACAAACACAGAGGAAGAATGATAAGAATAATATTTTTGAGAACTGGAGTCAGCTCAAAGTGATAGAAGGCATCTTTTTTTTCCATCAGAAAAACCAAGACATGAACTCTGACACCGTACCACTCCCTAAGCACTGCTGGGAGTTACTTCTAAGCAACGTACTGGAAGGAGTATCCCATACACTACTAATTGTAGGCCCAAAACTTAACAAAGAAACAATCAATAACGCTTATTTCTGCGTTTATATTTTATACTTTTGAATTGTGGGTATAATAACAAAAAAATTAGAGTAATTCTGGAAAAGTTCTCAGAGTATGTTGATGGAAATATAGACTCTAAAACTGGTAGAAAATATCTAAAGCAAGGGCTGTATAAGGTAGACAAAATTATGTTGTCTAGCCCTGATACACAAGACAGACATAAATCATTCTTGTAAGCTTCCCCTGGTTTATCTGCCTGTATTGATTATCTTACCTGCCAATAATAAAAAAGTGTCCAAATAGCCCTTGGGGGAAAATCTTTCAACCCCTGCAAGGAGAAGAAAAATCTAAAAAAACATTATTAAACCTGTATTATTTTTTTTGCTTTTAATTAATATCTTTATTTAAACACCTTGATTACAAATATGATTGTAGTTGGGTTTCAGTCATATAAAGAACACCCCCCTTCACCGGTGCAACTTTCCCATAGCACTGCTTGATATAACTGTAAATAAACCTATAAATATTTCCTACTTTATTGAACACTAACATTGGACGTTTGCATTCTCAAATGTATGTATTTAACTATAAAATTTATTTTATATATATATATTATTTAAACACCTTGATTACATACATGATTGTGTTTGGGTTTCAGTCATGTAAAGAATACCACCATCACCAGTGCAACATTCCCATCACCAATGTCCCAAATCTCCCTCCTCCCCACCCAACCCCCGCCTGGACTCTAGACAGGCTTTCTATTTCCCTCATACATTCTCATTATTAGGATAGTTCAAAGTGTACTTATTTCTCTAACTAAACTCATCACTCTTTGTGGTGTGCTTCATGAGGTGAGCTGTAACTTCAAGCCCTTCTCTCTTTTGTGTCTGAAAATTATTATTGCAAGAATGTCTTTCATTTTTCTTAAAACCCATGGATGAGTTAGACCATTCTGCGTTTCTCTCTCTCTCTCTGACTTATTTCACTCAGCATAATAAATTCAATGTTCATCCATGTATAGGAAAATTTTATGACATCATCTCTCCTGACAGCTGCATAATATTTCATTGTGTATATGTACCACAGTTTCTTAAGCCATTTGTCTGTTGAAGGGCATCTGGGTTGTTTCCAGAGTCTTGCTATGGTAAATAGTGCTGAAATGAATATAGGTGTAAAGAAGGGGTTTTTGTATTTTATTTTTTGTGCCTAGGGTATATTCCTAGGATTGGAATAGCTGGATTGATAGGAGCTCGATTTCCAGTTTTTGGAGGAATCTCCATATCCCTTTCCATAAAGGTTGAAATAGGCAGCATTTCCACCAGCAGTGGATAAGAGTTTCTTTCTCTCCACATCCCCACTAAAACTGTTTGTTCTCATTCTTTGTGATGTGTGCCAATCTCTGTGGTGTAAGGTGGTACCTCATAGTTGTTTTGATTTGCATCTCCCTGATAATTAGTGATGTGGAGCATTTTTTCATGTGTCTTTTGGCCATTTGTATTTCTTCTTTGACAAAGCGTCTGTTCATTTCTTCTCCCCATTTTTTATGGGATTGGATGTTATTTTTTCTTGTAAAGTTCTGTCAGTGACTTTTATATTTTGGATATTAGCCCCTTATCTGATGGGTATTAGGTGAATAGTTTCTCCCATTCAGTGGGTGGCTTCTGTATCCTGGGCACTATTTCTTCTGAGGTGCAGAAGCTTCTCAGCTTAATATACTCCCATCTGTTAATCTCTGCTTTCACTTGCTTGGAGAGTGCAGTTTCCTCCTTGAAGATGCCTGTAGTCTCAATGTCCTGGAGTGTTTTGCCTACGTTAAGCCTCTATTATTAACTTTTATATTTTATTTTAAATTTTGTGTGTACCTTATAATATAACAAATATATACAATAATATACTTGCAAGTCAAAACAATATGAGAATAGAATAACAATATGAATAGTTTTACAAAGCATACAGTTATACAAAGCAAAATAAATGCTAAAGTATTAAACTAACAATGAAATTGCAATATGAAACTATCTTTTATATCTGCATATGTACATACTATAATATATATGTATATATATTAGCCAGAGTGATAGTACAGTGGTAAAGAAGTTGCTTTGTTGAGGCCAACCCAGGATGAACTGGGTTTGATCCAGCCATTCCATATGGTCCCCTGAGTGATTTCTGAATGCAAAGTCAGGAGTAGCCCCTAAGTGCTGCCAGGTGTGGCCCCAAAAACAAACAAACAAACAAACAAAAATATATATAGAAAGAGAAGCTAGATATGTTCACTATAAGAGACAGGTAAAATCAATGAGCATAGAAGGAAAAACATGTTTTTATAAATAATCATATTTGGGAATCACAGTTACAATACAATTTACAAGACATTTATGTTGCTTGTGGCTGGCCTACATTTGATCCTGGAATCCCAGTCAGTTCCCAAATATCACCCGTAATAATTTCTAAGCAGTCAGGAATAACCCCTAAGTATCACCACGTGTGACCCCCCCAATGTAATTTTAACTCAGTTTTCAAAAATGTAAACTACTATACAAAATTATTTTTATATAATACTAAAAAAGAGAGACCCTTGTAGAAAATTGACTTGCTATTTCCAAAAGTTCTGATTTTAACAACTGACTGATTTGTTATTGGCCTGTAAGGATATTTGTATCCTCCTTAGGATATTTTAAATATGAAATAACTTTTTTCTAGAAATGTGTCCTTTTTACTTCAGATTATTATGTGAATTTATATGTACTATTCAAATAATAAGAACATACTGATATTTATTTTACTAGTTACAAGAAAAAAAAGTATTTATGAACCTGCACTCTTTATTATCTTAACTAGTATAGCAATTTGCTTTACCAACAACAAGATGTCAGTACAAACCACCACTTATAAAATACTCTTGTAAAAATATTCACCTTGGTTATAATCAATCTCCAGGCCAAACTTAGTTTGCTTATAATTCAAAAGAGAGATAAAGGTCAGGAAAAGAAAAACGAGAACTCCGAAATGTAGGAAACAGTCTAGAATACTTCAGATAGAAGTGGTGGGATGGTGGGTCTACAAATGTGGTTCAATATAGTAAAGTGTATGATTTACATACAGGTGATTTGGGTTGTTTATAAGCAACCGTCCCCCACAAATTTAAAATGAACATAATTTAAAATGCAATGGAAATTGCAATTTCAAAGATAGAAAATTAATTACAAGAAACTGTCAAGTATTGACTTAATATACTGTCAAAATGGATAAAATATATTCATGGAGGGACCAAAGAGTAGGTCTGCAGTAGGGCGTTTGCCTTGCACGCAGCTGATTCAGGACAGATGGTGGTTCAAATCCTGGCATCCCATGTGGTCCCCATACCTGCCAGGAGCAATTTCTGAGTGCAGAGCCAGGAGTAACCTCTGAGCGCCGCCGGGTGTGACCCAAAAAAAACAAAAATTAAACTATTCATGGAAAATTTGAAGGCATTAAACAGCTGAACAGAACATGATGGCATAATGACCTTATTTAAAGTTTGTGTTTAAGAATTTTTTAATGCAAGTTATAAATAAAGTATCTGAAAGTAGAGGTAGATTTCCACATACATGGAAATTGTCAGCCATATTTATAAACATACAATTTTGTTGTGTCTATCTTGAACATTTACATACAAATTAACACCTTTTCAACTTCAGATAACTAGTATAAAGCTCATTCTGTCAGGATCTTTGCTTAATATATCAACACTATATTATTTGATTAATATTTCGTATTTAAGTTATCTGATTCAGATAACTTAAAACATTAACAATAAAAAAATCTAAGGCTAGGTCCTATCCCAGTATTTTAATGAAGTTGCTATATAGCGTAGATATAAATATATTTTCTAAGCTACCAAAGGAAATTGAAGTGCTATAGCACAGAGTGACATCACTAAACATTCTTTAAGTTATACATTACAAAAGATTTGCATCATCATGTTAAACAAGTTTTATGTGTATATCACTGTAAAAAGACATAAATATAAGCTATATTATTTTGACTACTGAAAGCCCCATTCTGTTCTTCACTATTCACTTGTTTTCCATAGCCTTGTTTATTTATCTCCATTCCCTTTTCTTGGTGGTGATATTTGGAGATTTTTTTTTAAGTATACCACTTTGAGAAAAAAGTTAAGCATATTTAGAATCTTGGAAATTTACTAATTAGTAGCATTCAGTTAAGAAAATATTTCACCAAATTAAGAAATAATTTCATGACCATATTTTGACTTCCTTTAACATTATTTATAAAACTTTTTTTTTGTTTGTTTTTTGGGCCACACCCGGCAGTGCTCAGGGATTACTCCTGACTGTCTGCTCAGAAATAGCTCCTGGCAGGCACGGGGGACCATATGGGACACCGGGATTCGAACCAACCACCTTTGGTCCTGGATCGGCTGCTTGCAAGGCAAACACCGCTGTGCTATCTCTCCAGGCCCTATTTATAAAACTTTTAATGCCTGAGATTCAGGGAAGAATTAAAAATCAGTAACTTAGTCTTCAACTAACACAATATCTGAGATAAATTGCTTGATTTGTTATAAAATCGAGTCTTTGATTATTCATTGAAAAATGCTTGCTTGTTTTGGGCCCATAGGCCCATACTCAGCATGCTCAATTTACTCCTCAGTCTGTGCTTAGGGATCTCAGGGTGCCATATGTTGTGGCAGAAACTAAATCCAGAAATTGAGGTTTTGAGAAAAGCCAGTCCTCTGCCCATTTTACTAACTCTCCAGTCCCCTTGATAAAAATATTTAGCACTTTTCACTCCTCAATTAAATGTATTGACAAAATATTGTAAATCAAATCAAAATAATATATCTCAGAAATATTATGATCAAATTTATTTGTGTGTTAGATTGCTGTACATTAAGTATTATATGTTTTAATATATTGGCTCAAATTACAATCTTTGTATTGCTCTGTAACATGTAAGATTATAGACCTTATGATTTAAAAGGAAAAGAAGACATATATTCTCTCAAGGAGATTTTGTCAAGATTCATAAATTAATCTTTACTTCTGTCTTCCAATTTTATTCTGATTACTTATTTCATAGATTTGTTTTTTATTAGACCCTGGAAAATATTATCCTGGCCATTTTAAATTCTCCTAAAAACTTCTAGAAATATTTCTATACTCTAATGTAGATACTCAAAAATAGACTGCTCAAAATAGATTGCTCAAAACCAATTCTTAAAAAAGATTGAGATTGATAGATTCTTCCAACTCTTATTTACTATGTAAATATTTCCCTTTTTTATACAAAAATGTCCTGTTCATTATCTCAATGCATCTGCACATTCAATTTCTAATTGTTAGCAGAATGTTGGTTTCAAATGTGTTTTTGATGTATTATGTACAGACAGAAATAAAAAACACCAGACAAAATTTGTATTTGGTTTAAGGATGGTTACAACTGTCATTTCTAGGAAGAAGGCTACCTTAGATGGGGCTCTCTGAAGAAAATAATTACAACATTTCAGTTGATTCAAAATTAAATATTCAGGGAAAAATATTTAACACTAGACAAAAGATAATATCTGTCATTGAAATCTACTTATTGGAAATTCCTATTTAATAATGTATTACTTTGCTAGAAAATAAAAATGAGTAATTTAAAAAAAATTTTTTTTTGGTTTTGGGCCACACCCAGTGACGTTCAGGGGTTACTCTTGGCTATGCTCTCAGAAATCGCTCCTGGCTTGGGGACCATTTCAGACAAACTGAGGTCAGTCCCGGGTCAGCCACATGCAAGGCAAACGCCCTACCACTGTGCTATCCCTCTGGCTCCACAAATGAGTAATTTAAAGTCAATAACTAGTTGACAAAAATTTTGACTTAATTTTTTATTGCTATTCTATTTTTCATCTTAGGTGAGTGGACACACCCAATAATGCTCACGATTAACTTTTGGTGGGGCTCAGAGGACAGCATGTGAGCCTATACCAGAGATAAAAAACTCTTTGTTTGTTTGGGGGCCACACATAGCAGTGCTCAGTGGTTACTCCAGGCTCTACACTCAGAAATTGCTCCTGGCAGGGTTGGGAGCACATATGGGATGCCAGAGATCGAACCTGGATCCATTCAGGTTAGCAGCATGCAAGACAAATGCCCTTCTGTTGTGCTATGGCTCCAGCCCCTCCAGGGATCATATCATTGCTGGCCTCATAAAAAAAAATAAGAGTTTTACTAGCTCTGCTCTCTACAAAACTATTCTAAATGATGAGTTATCAAAGAGCTGAGAAATAAGAAGCCATAGGAAGAAATGAGCTAAGTGATTTTAACTAAGCGTAGTGAATTCCAATCAACTGATCCCATATGAATGCAAAGAGCACGCGGCTGATCCAGGACAGACCTTGGTTCGATCCCTGAAGTCCCATATGGTCCCCGGAGCCAGGAGCGATTTCTGAGTACATAGCCAGGAGTAATCCCTGGGCATCACAGAGTGTGCCTCACCCCCCCAAAAAAAGAAGAATGCAGTTGCAGGATGTGCATACTCTTGAAGCAAGTAGGCTGAATTTCCAACATTTCCTCCTTGCCCGACCTTTGGTTCCTGACCTTAAGTCAGGAGTAACTCCTAAGCAACAACGAATATAGACTAAAAAAAAACAAGCAAAAAATATTAATAATATGTTCAGAACATAGCCTATATGTTATAGTTACAAGCATACTAAGTATGTTATAATGCAAATGTAGTAGATGAATGTGAGTTATGCATTTTTCAATACAGAACAGATTACTGCGTCACAAGATAATTTAAAATCAATATATATGAACTTACTTTCTCTAATTAAACAATGATAGCATACCAGATCTAAATTAATAGCCTATTAAAAGTCAGAAAGAAATAAAAAAAATTAGAAATTTAAAAGGTATTTAAAGAGGATCGGTAAATTGCAGTCAATTGTAGAAATAAAAGGTTTTAAACCAATTAAATGGAAATGGTGAGCACTAAAATTGTTTAGATATAAAAACAATGAACACAGTATTTGTTTGTGAAGTAAAATATCTGTATTTTAAAATTACCATAACAATTTTACTTTGAAATGGCATTATTTAATAATGAAATGAAATAAAACAAATGTGTAATCAGTAGCTCAGTATTGAATAGTAGAAGGTATAGTCAATAGAATCTTAGATTATAGCCCTTAATAACATATATTAAGACATACTCTGCAGGGGTCCTCAAACTTTATAAACAGGGGGGCAGTTCACTGTCCCTCAGACCATTGGAGGGTCTGACTATAGTAAAAATAAAACTTATGAACGAATTCTTATGCACACTGCATATATCTTATTTTACAATGAAGAAACAAAACAGATACAAATACAATGTGTGGCCCGAAGGCCATAGTTTGAGGACCACTGCTAGAGGTTAGGATTCAACTGGGATTCAGCAACAAAACCTGCAAAACCTGTAATATGCATATGTATTTAAAAGTTAAAAAATTATTTATCAGTAAATATGGCTAACTATTTATAAAAATAAAAATTGAGAAGTAGCCCTTGTAGAACAGTGGAAAAAAATAACAACTACAGAACAATTATCGATTATAGAATTTAGGGAAAGTGAACAAGTTAGATAGATGATAGACATAGACATAGACATAGAAGTAGATATATATTGATAGATTTTATACATATACATGCTTCTCTTTTTCCCATGCTAAACACTGTGTCAGGTTTATGACTCACAATGTAAAATGTATGACTAATGTAAAAGATTAGTAGCTAGAATATGACGGCTTATAGTTTTAGAATGTCATGATCCCCGAGAGTGCAGTGAATATTAATATAAGAATTAGGCTAACTGAGCCATGAGATAAATGCTACAGGGGTCTCTATGTAGCCATTTTCTAAGTGTCAAAGAAAAAAAAAACAGTCTCCAGGAATCAGAGAGGTAGGTAGCATAGAGGTCAGGAAGCATGGCCTTGTAGTTAGATGATACTTATTCCATTGAAGATACCCTCAATGGTCCCTGAAATACAGCTAGTAGTGATCCCTGTGCACAGCCTTGTGTGCTCCAAATAAAACAAATACAGTACCCAGTAAAACTGTTTAGAAGGACTCCTCAGAGCAGAATAGAAGTACTCAGAATTTTGGAGAGCTTGAGGATTTGTTAATTTCTAGTATAGAGTAACAGAACAAGGCAATATATAGTCATGAGTTATGGCAAATCCTTTGTTCTGATTTACAAAACTGAGAATACCAAATAGGGTAGTAACAAAAGTGAGGAATAACATACAAGACTATAAAAAAAAAACAAACATAACATTGGCAGAGGTTTTGGGCACATATATGGTAATGAGGTGTGGTCACTGTACACAAGACCAAAAAATTGCTACATTTTTGCAGACAGTATATTAACTTCAGCAATAGGATTTTATTTCAAAATGTTTTGAAAAGTGTCTAGCATCAAAAGTTCCTTGGTTCTTCTCAGGCCAAATGTATCCCTCCTGCATGGGGTATTTGAAAAAGTTAAATCATATGATAAAGAAGGGGCAAGAGTAGTGACACAGGGGTAGGGTATTTGCCTTGCACAAAGCAGAACTAAGATGAAATATGGTGGTTCAATTCCCAGGCATCCCATATGGTCCCCAAGTCAGGATCTATTTCTGAGTGTATAGCCAGGAGTAATCCCTGAGTATCCCGGGTATGGCCCACCCACCCCTCCAAATCATCTGATAAAGAAGAAATGGTAACATAAGAATTAGTCAAGAAGAGAGTCAAGAAAGGATTGAAGTAGTCAAAAAGGTGTTGGAGAAGAGAAATAACTAGTTATATAAATGGAAACTGGTACCTCCTTGCTTGTAAAAAATAATACAGGTAAAATCTGTATATGTTCCACACCCATCCCTACTAATACAAATAATCATTTCTTAAATCTAATTTGTAAATTTGGTTACACTCAACAATTTTTTCAAACTATTCTTCTAGAAAGTATATTGGGTTTATAATTTACTAACTTAAGTTTTAAAATTTTAATTTTAAAAAATCTAATGAAATCTTTAAATGCATAGTCAAAAAGCTGGCACATCTGGTTAGCCACATGCAAAAAAGCAAACTCAGATCCCCAACTAACACCATGTACAAAGGTCAAATCCAAATGTATTAAAGACCTTGATATTGACCTGAAACCATAAGGTATATAGAACAACATGTAGGTAAAACACTCCATGACAATGAGACTAAAGGCATCTTTAAGAAGGAAATAGCACTCTCCAAACAAGTGGAAGCAGAGATAAACAGATGGGAATATATTAAGCTGAGACGCTTCTGTACCTCAAAAAAAATTGTGCCCAGAATACAAGAGCCACCCACAGAGTGGGAGAAATTATTCACCCAATACCCATCAGATAAGGGGCTAATCTCCAAAATATACAAGTCACTGACAGAACTTTACAAGAAAAACAAATCTAGTCCCATCAAAACATGGGGAGAAGAAATGGACAGACACTTTGACAAAGAAGAAATACAAATGGCCAAAAGGCACATGAAAAAATGCTCCACATCACTGATCATCAGAGAGATGCAAATCAAAACAACTATGAGGTACCATCTCATGCCAGAGAGATTGGCACACATCTCAAAGAATGAGAACAAGCAGTGCTATCATAGATGTAGAGAGAAAGGAACTCTTATCCACTCTTGGTGGGAATGCCGTCTAGTCCAATCTTTATGGAAAGCAATATGGAGATTCCTCCAAAAACTGGAAATTGAGCTCCCATATGATCCAGCAATACCACTCCTAGTGATATACCCTAGGAACACAAAAACGCAACACAAAAATCCCTTCTTCACACCTATATTCATTGCAGTACTACTTACAATAGCCAGATTCTGGAAACAACCAAGATTCCCTTCAGCAGATGAATGGCCAAAGAAACGTGGAACATATATACAATGGAATATTATGCAGCCATCAGGAGAGATGAAGTCAAGACATTTTTCTATACATGGATGTACCTGAAATCTATTATGCTGAGTGAAATAAGTCAGAGAGAGAGAGAGAGAGAGAGAGAGAGAGAGAGAGACAGAGACAGAGACAGAGACAGAGAGACAGAGAGACAGAGAGAGAGAGAAAGACGCAGAATGGTCTCACTCATCTATGGGTTTTAAGAAAAATAAAAGAAATTTTTACAATAATTCCCAGAACCAAAAGAGAAGAGGACTGGATGGTCCAGCTCAAAACATGAAGCTCACCAAAAAGAGTATAGTTAGAGAAATAACAATGAGAACTATCATAACAATGTGAATGAATAAGGGAATTAGAAAGCCTGTCTCGAGTTCAGGTAGGGGTGCAGGTGGGGAGGAGGGACATTGGTGATAGGAAAGTTGCACTGGTGAAAGGAGGTGTTTTTACATGACTGAAACCCAACTACAATCATATTTGTAATCAACATGTTTAAATAAAGAAAAAAATAAAAGATATGATAAAATTAAAAGAAAAAAAGAGGGCAAAAAGATTTTATGACTATAGTAATCCATACAAAATAATGAATATTAAACTTAAATGCTTCTGAAAGTCACAGTCTTGACCCTCCTATGCAGTCATTATTTTTATTTTAGATAACCCAAATGCCAAACTGGCAAAATATTAGAAATACTAATAAAAAAATGAAGAAAAAAATAGAAGTTAAATTGAATAGATTCTATATAAACAAGGGACCATAGACAATATTATGAACACATACTGGAGCCCTTCTCCCTGGCCTGGGGAGTGCCGGGAGGCTTGGCAGGCCCCCAGCTGTCCTTGTCTTTTTCCCCTGACTCCAGGCCTTCCCTGGATGCCAGCTCAGATGGCCAGAAGTGGGTTCAGGTGGACTCTTAGTGGTCCTCAGGCTTCCCCCTTACCTCTCCTTACACTAATGGAAATGCACTTTGGGAGGAGGGTGGGCCGTTTTAGTACTGATTTATGTTGGGACAGTCACTGGAATTTTTTTCTCCTTGTTTTCCTATTGATAGTATTGTATGAATATATTTTATATATTCATAACATCCATCTTGTGTTGTGACCTTGATACTGCCCTACAAATCTCATTTCTAATATTTTACTGCCTCAGTCCTAACCCTTATTTCCCCCTATCTTCTCAGTAGATGCAGGTCATGACATGAAGTTCACCACATAGAGTGATGAGTGCAGTTAGAGAAATAACTACACTGAAAACTATCACAACAATGTGAATGAATGAGGGAAAAAGAAAGCCTGTCTCGAGTACAGGTGTGGGTGGGGTGGGGAGTAGGTAGATCTGGGAAATTGGTGGTGGGAATCCTGCACTGGTGAAGGGGGTGTTCTTTACATGACTGTAATCATACAACTACAATTATATTTGTAATCACGGTGTTTAAATAAAGATAATTTATAAAAAATAAAAAAAGTAAAAATAAAAATAAACAATCTTGACTATATAGTAGAAACTAATATATTATTAGAGGCATATAATACTCCAAGATAAATCAGAAGAACAAAACTTGATTAGGTCCCATCAGGAATAATATATCTGAAACTATGATAAAAATCTACTTACAAAACAAAAGCCCAGGAACTGAGGTCTTTACTAATAAATTCTATCTGATATTCAAAGAATTAACACCTCATCTTCTTAAAATTTTTCATAAAATGGAGAAATTGGAAACAAACACATTCTATAAACCCAGTATTTTCTTATTACAAAACCAGATGAGTATACTACACATAATGAAAATTGTACATAATATCTCAAATGAATATGTGCAAGTTTTCAAGAAAAATTAAAAAGAGACAGTCATATTTCAAATATATATCTTAAGATATTTGTATCTGAAGAAAATCTTAAAGATGCCTTTGATAAGCCCCCCAAAAATAAATGGTTATAGATAAGTGGCAACAATATATAAAAGTATGCTGTGTGATAAGAAAACAATAAATAGAAAAATAGGAGAAAATAAAACAAAAACAAAGTAATTTTATTTATTATTGATTTTGATTTACAAAGTTTCTACTGACTATTCAACGAGCCAGAGCTTCATTGCAAAGATAAGGGTATCCCCCGCTCTTTAGGTTGGCAATGCCAGGGATGACTGAAGCCAGTCCCGAAATATTCAGGGTTCTTGAGGGCTGTACTCAGCCCTGCTTGGAGGACCATTTGGTAAAGATAGATTACCATAGTCAACCACGAAGAAGGCAGGCACCTTAATCCTTATACACTCCTTCAGGGTCTAAGGATGAACTATAAATAGATGTCAAAACACAAAATATATTGTTCATTCAAAACTCAAGGTGCTTAACATAGCTAGGAATATAGAATAAATTTTAATATATTGTGTTGGAAGTAATGAAGAAAAGAGAATGACCACAAATAGGAAGCCAGGATTTTTTTCTCTTACATTTTTCAAGATGATATTTGGATTTGAGAAATATTTTAGCTTTCACTTCAATAAATTTAACCAGTTTATTAATATGGGCTCAGTAGTCCTCGAGTATAAAGGAATTTTATATTATGTCCTTCATTTAATCTCTGCGTATTTCTGTATTTTTAAAAGCCTGTTTATTATTTATATATTATCATAACATAAAATTTAAATATTGACTATTGTATTGAAGGTTAACAAATTCAGTTCCATAATTTATTTTTTCCTGGTAGCTTTCCATCACAAGTCAAAAGTCTTTGAACTTCTGATTAGGTTCCATAGCCTGAAGGTGGTGAGTGTTTTTCCAGAAGGTTTTCAGTTTTTTTTTTTTTTAAAGCCTGCCTCCCCTGGAGTGGGTTCAAAGTTTTCTAATGGGAAGCATACTTGAAGCAGTCTTGATTCCGTGATTTTAATATATGATTTTACTTTATAGCTCTTTCCTAACTGAGAGCACTTACAATCAACATATTTTTAAAGCTTTATATTTTTGGCAATATTTTGTTGGTTCTTTGTTTCCTGTTCGAAAGGGCTTTTAAAGAGTAAGCGAATTTGCAGATTTCTCAAGCAAATACATTTGTACAGTGTAATATTAAAAGGTTCCTGAAATAAACTAATACAATGTAAATTCTTTCTGCATTCCCCACTTGTTGCACTGAAAACTGAGAATGATTGGAAGTGGGTACACTTACGGAAGAAAATGAGTCTTTTGAAATTAAATCGAGCATTTTCAATGTAGACCATTTTTATTCCTAGTTACATTCGATTTGGGAGTATCCTTTTGCATTTATATACAAGAAAATGGTGTCAAGGGCTGACCAATTATTTTTAAAGACAAAGGTTCTGACAAGCTTCTAGCTGACATGTTCCTTACATTTTTTAATAAAAAAACACATTAACTTCTATTAAAAGTTCAAAGTATTTGGTAAAAGTAATGCTATATTAAAAGTTTGATCACCTTATGCATAATATGTTGGAGTGGCTTCTGCCTCTGCCATCTATTCTTAGGAAGGATATTTGGCCTTATTAGTCCTACATATGAAGCCCAGTTATTAACCCTAATCTCCTCTTCTTCCCATCTCACATTTATTATTATAATTATTTTTATTATTATTATCATTATTATTATTCCAGTTTTCTTCCTCTTTCTCCTTCCTTTCTTCCAACCTACATAACAAAACCACCCACTGAAATCTTGTGTTCATCTCTTGATAAGTTGTTCAAAATTAGCACTTTTCTCCATTTACCTTCAGATATTATGTTTGTCTACTTTATTCCTCCTTAGACTTCTCTTGATCACCTTTTCTCATTAGAATTTTCAGCTTCTACTAAACAATTAGCAGTGGTTATATTGGTTTTAATTCTCTATTTTTTTTGTAACAAAAGATTTCTTTGGAAAGTGCAGCTAAGAAGCACAAAAGGAAATTCAGAGATCCATCAGAAAAATGTTTTGTATTCGGTAAGAAACTTTGTAAATTATAATAATATCGAAGCAGCACTTTTTTGTTTGTGTCTAGTTGTTTGCATTTTCATTTGTAATGAGAAATTATTGCCAATAACTACATGTGACAGTCGACATTACCTAGAATTCCGTGCTCTTTCTTAGAAAAGGACTCTTAATTTCAAAATAGGGTTTGATATTATATTAATATAAAATACAGATCAGGGTTATATTAAAAAGTAATGGATAATGATTGCTTTCTAAAGCATCCTCTTTACATTTAGAGACAAGAGCTGTACCAGATGCCCCTTGAAGAATGTCTCTTTTGTTCTCTTCAAAAAATGACCAAATATTTTTCCATCTGCATTTTAAAGAAAGGCAGAGTAAAATTACAAGCACCTAGTCCACCTGCCTTGCAAACATATAGTTGAGGGTTCAACTACCAGTGTCCAGCATGTACCAAGTGTGATCCTCTGGCTCTGTAATTTGAGTCTGGCAACTTAGATGTCCAGAATTCCTGGCACAGTAAGAGATTTCTGATCTCATTTTAGCTAGGTTAGTGAAAATGTATGCACACTAAAGAGATGAGTGCAGTAGCATAAAACAATGTATAAGGACCACAGCCAGGAAATGGTGCCCTTAGGCAAGTGAAGGTGTGGGAAAGTCAGCAACCCTCTAGGAGCACAATAACTATTGCCTGGATGCTTCAACTAATAGTCTGATTACATGTTCAAGATCCACAACTGAGGATAGCTGCTAATCTGAGTGAGGGCTGTAGTCAATAGCGGAAGCACTGGACATATGATGGGTGAACCCCAATAAGCACTCTAATAAATATGTATGAGGCCCACAGCAAGGTATGTTCCATTGTAACATCACAATAGTCATAGCAACAACCATACTTCAATGATGAAGTGAGGACAAAGAAGGAAAGGACATGCAATTAATCAAATGGCATTTGTTTGATCTCATTTTACTTCATGACTAACTAAATTTTATTCCTTTGCATGATAAACACTATTCAACCTAAATCATCAGTTTTAGGACTTACCATGGGCCATGCGATGGAACCAGTAGAAGCCAAAATCAACTCCTATAATTGTAAAGTACCAAGTCCATGGAGAATCCCAAGGCAAAACCACAAGATGATAATTATCCCAGATATATTTGTAAATGGTCACATCGATGGCCCTGTAAAAAAATCTGAAGACATAAAATTTTTAAACCTCAATTCTATCATTTTCCAGATAGCATTTATTCTAAAATTTTAGACAATAAAATTCTCTTTTCTTTTATTCTTTTGTATTGAACCATTAAAAGACATTCAACTTCATGAGATGAGACGATTTTACGGTAGATAAGGCTCTTGCCTTGCAGGTGACCAATACAGAATAAGAAAAGAGGTTCAGAAAAGAGGTTCAGTTTTCACTTAACTGCAATTCCACAGATATTTTTTTCCCATCTGTAATATCTAGATAATCCAGTCTACCATGTGCTAAAAATTTTTCCTCAGAATGGCAGAAAATGTTTGTGTCTCAACTCTCTTGTTGAGTGAGGGCTTTAAACACACCTTTATATTTTCAAATATAAAACATAAATGCAAAATATTCAATAGTTAATGGTGTGTGAGTCAATCACAGTGTTTAACTTAAACGTACTAAGGATATTATTATAAATAAAACATAAAATTAATATATTTTATTCACATGTTTAGTTTTGGGTAGAAGTTTGCACAGGAGGCCCATTGGACATACCTAGGAAATTTTGGCCAAATGAACAGTTGAAAAATTGGGGACATGGGAGTTGAGCAATATCAAGTGACAGTGGTAGGGTGAGTGCTTTGTATAATGTTAATCCAGTTTCAATCCTTGGCATGAACCTTTCATTCCATATGATCCCTGAGCACTGCCAGGAGTAATCACTGAGTTCAGAGCCAGAAGTAACCCCAAACTACTCAAGAGCATGGTACAAAAACAAAAACTAAAAATAAAATAATAATCAGCTAACAGAAAAACTCAGGGTCAAGTTTAATAACCTACTAATTTGATAAAGCCACGAGGTGATGGGGCTGGAGCAATAACATAGTGGTAGGAAATTTGCCTTGAGGACGGCCAATCCAGGACAGATCTTGGTTCCATTCCAGTCGTCCCATATGGTCCCCCAAGCCAGGAGCGATTTCTTAGTACATAGCCAGGAGTAAGTCCTGAGCAACATCAGGTATGGCCAAAAAACAAAAAACCAAAACAAAAAACAAACAAAAATATATGAGTTGAGCAAAGAATTTCTATCAATAAAATTTTTAACCCCTGTTGTTGTCAAAAGATAGAGCTAAAGCAAATTATACCAAAGACACCAAGAATGGAGATGACCCAGCTGTGGGGTAAGAAGCCTGAGAAAATTCTAACTGATTATTTGAAAATAAAATGTTCTTAACTGAAAAGTCTGTAAAGCACTAAATTTCTCTTCATATAATCAACTTTGATGCATGTTAGACAGTCTTTGTATAGAAATTTTACATATTTTAATTCCATTTTGATTTATATGACTTTATTCTTTAACATAATATATAATCTCATTATTTGAATAATCTTGTTATTTTTGATCTGTCATATACAAATAATAGACTACATTAACATCATAGCAACTAGAAATGCCATGTTTATGTTTTTAATAAGACTAAGATGATTAAATCTTTAAAAACAATATTTAAGATGAGACTAGATGTCTTCAAAGAAATGGTTTTCTCCTGAGTATAAAAGCTTTACTGAGGAAAAGTTCTAATAAAAACAACTAACAATTTGTCTATTCTCTGCACACTCTATACCCACAAAGTGCACAGAAGGCTCAGTTCTTGGTCTAACAGTTCTGAAAGTCAACATTGATAGGTATGCAAACACTTAAAAATTAAAAGATAATCAAGCATGGCTGTGTGAAAAATGTAAATGGAGCTCAGGTGAGCATTTCGGGATGTTGTCACTTATGTGTCCGTTCCCTTATAAAACAGAATGGTCCATACTAGCTCTTATTCTACTCTGGAATATCTATCCCCCATAACTTGACATTTCAAACATGTCTTCCAATTTATACTCTGGTTATTTGGCAAGAGAGTAGAAAATAAACATTTTTTAATTTAAATAATGTTAGCTTGATTGGAAACATTTTATATTGATATTAATTTATTTATATTTGTATATTTACACAAGCACTTCTCAACAGTATTGACAGTTAACTTCAATAATTATTTTTTTAATTAAAAAACCTTGAGGTGCAGTTCCTTGTTAGTATAGTGGTGAGTATACCCACCTGTCAGGCGGGAGTCCAGGGTTCGATTCCCCGATGGGGAAGCATGAGAAATTATTTTTGGGGCGAGTGAGGTGGCGCTAGAGGTAAGGTGTCTGCCTTCCAAGCGCTAGCCAATGAAGGACCGCATTTCAATCCCCCAGCGTCCCATATGGTCCCCCCAAGCCAGGGGCAATTTCTGAGTGCTTAGCCAGAAGTAACCCCTGAGCATCAAACGGGTGTGGCCCAAAAAAATAAAAAAAATTAAATATAAAAAAATAAAAATAAAACTTGAGATACAGTTACAAATTTGTTCATTATTGAGTCTCAGTCATATTTTTTATTGCAAGGGTCTGTGTTGTGGAGTCATTCAAAATATAGAATATTTTATTTAGATTTTCAGGGAGGGACTACAGAGCATGAAAACCGGCTAAGCTTTGCAAAAGCCGGCTCCCTGTGTGTGACACCAGGCAGGGAAAATCCGCGAAAGTACACCGGCCCAGTGGGGCCCAACTGTGAAAAACTGTGAGTGTGACCTGTCTATGTCTGTCTACTGTCCTCTTGCGTGAAACTCTTGCAAGTGGGGCAAAAAGAGGCTCCAGCGGAGCTCCGCTTCGCTACGCGGCCATGCACTCTTTCTAAGGAAAGAACTCCATTGCAACAAGAAGGAAAAATCACACTAAGAACGGTGCTATATCACAGAAGCAAACATTTCTCCCCGTACTGTCTTCTCTGTTGCATGCTCGGGCCTAAGATTTGACCCAGTGTGAGGCTTCATCCACGGAGGACTCCCCTCCCTTAGAGGCAAGTCAGCCCATCCAGAAAGGGAGGAGCCAGAGGAGTGTGCTGCCTACATCATATAGACAATGAATACCACCACAACACGTAGAAAAACCCACAATACAAGTGTGACAATGGGGAAACAACGCAGGCCAGCATCAGACATAGAGAATGAAGATGACAATTCTGAGGACCAGATAATGACCAACCAACTAATCAACCTCTCAGATAAGGACTTTAGACTAGCAATATGGAAGATGCTCAACGGACTCCAAGAAACCATGGATCGAGTTGAACAGAACACTAATAAGAACCAAGAAAATATGAAGACAGAAATCACAAAACTCCAAACTGAATTAACATGTCAACTAACAGGACTGAAAAAGTCAGTAAACGAAGTGAATGACAAAATGAATAAGCTCTGGGACAGGGTATCAGAAGCTGAGAATAGACTTGGTGCTGTGGAAGATGAGATATATAACAATTGATACAGCAGGAGAGATTGGACAAAAAACTTAAAGCAAATGAGCAGACAATGGAAAAATTAGTCAAAGAATGGGAACAGATGAAAATAGAAGTCTATGATAAGATCAACAGAAACAACTTAAGAATCATTGGAGTCCCAGAGACCCAGGAAGAAAATTTCCAGGAAGAATCAACGGTCAAGAACATCATGAAAGAGAAACTTCTAGAGCTAAAGAATATATGTGATCAAATCCTGCGTGCCCAAAGAGTACCAACCAAAAGAGACCCCAGAAAAAACACCCCAAGACACATCCTAGT
Source organism: Suncus etruscus (assembly GCF_024139225.1). NCBI lineage: Eukaryota > Metazoa > Chordata > Mammalia > Eulipotyphla > Soricidae > Suncus > Suncus etruscus. The sequence continues at coordinate 8,020,729 of NC_064860.1, forward strand.
CACAATGACAAATCCCACAGATAGAGACAGAATTCTGAAGACAGCAAGATCAAAAGGGGAAATCATGTTCAAGCAAGCTTCCCTGAGATTTACAGCAGACCTGTCACCAGAAACACTCAATGCCAGAAAGCAGTGGTGGATATTGTGACAAGACTGAACGAAATGAATGCTTCACCCAGAATACTATACCCAGCAAAACACACTTTCCGGTTTGACGGAAGAATACATGGCTTCACAGACAAAAAACAGCTCAGAAACTTCACAGACACAAAACCAGTCTTAAGAGAAAAACTGAAAGACCTAATCTAAGACAAGACTACCCAAAAGACACACCAAATTTCGAAATAAAGATGGCGTTAAATCCCAGGACAATTCTTTCTCTCAACGTCAATGGACTAAATGCACCAGTTAAGAGACACAGAGTGGCTAAATGGATCAAAAAACTCAATCCAACCTTTTGCTGCCTACAAGAAACGCACCTGAATAGTCAGAACAAACATAGACTCAAAATAAAAGGCTGGAGAAAAATTATCCAAGCAAACAACACCCATAAAAAAGCTGGAGTGGCCATACTAATATCAGATAATGCAAACTTTATACTCAGGAAGGTTGTAAGGGACAAAGATGGACATTTTATATTAATCAAGGGGTACGTAGAGCAGGAAGAATTCACTCTCCTAAACATATATGCACCGAATGAGGGGCCAGCAAAATATTTAATACAACTGTTGACAAATCTGAAAAATAATATCAACAACAACACAATAATTGTGGGGTACCTTAACACGGCTTTGTCAACACTGGATAGGTCAACCAGACTGAAACCCAACAAGAATATACTAGACCTGAGGAGAGAAATGGAAGAAAGAGGCCTAGTGGATATATATAGGACACTCCATCCCCAGAAACCTGGATACACATTCTTCTCCAATGTACATGGGACATTCTCCAGGATAGACTACATGCTGGCACATAAAACATACCTCCATAAGATCAAGAGGATAGAAATTTTGCAGACTACCTTCGCTGACCACAAGGCTCTGAAATTATTTGTGAACTCCAAAGGGACTCAGAAGAAACAATTTAACACCTCATGTTAAACAACCTCATGCTCAATAACCAATGGGTCCGAGATGAAATCAAGGAGGAAATTATAAGGTTCCTGGAAACAAATGACAATAAAGACACAAACTATCAGAACTTATGGGACACAGCAAAAGCAGTACTGAGAGGAAAATTTATAGCTTTGCAAGCACACATCAGGAATGAAGAAGGAGCTTACCTGAGTAGCTTAATGACACAGCTAATAGAACTAGAAAATGCTCAACAAAAGGACCCAAGAATAGGAAGACAGAAGGAAATAACAAAGCTGAGAGCAGAAATCAACAAGTGGAAACTCAAAAAACAATCCGAAAGATCAACGAAAGCAGAAGTTAGTTCTTTGAAAAGATAAACAAGATTGATAGACCACTGGCAAACCTAACAAAGAAAGAGAGAGAGAGAAACTTGATAACTCGTATCAGGAATGAAAAAGGAGAGATCACTACTGATATGACAGAGATTCAAAGGGTAATCAGAAACTACTTTGAAAAACTCTACGCCACTAAAAATGAGAACCTGGAAGAAATGAATAAATTCTTGGACTCATAATCTTCCACGGTTGAAGGAAGAGGATGTAGCATATCTAAACACCCCCATCACCATTGATGAAATTAAAACAGTAATCAAATGTCTGCCGAAAAACAAAAGCCCAGGTCCAGATGGATTCACTAATGAATTCTATCAAACTTTCCAAGAGGACCTACTGCCAATCTTGGCAAGACTCTTTCATGAAATTGAACAAACAGAAACACTTCCAAATAGCTTTTATGAAGCCAACATCACCTTGATACCTAAACCAGACAGAGACGCTACCAAAAAAGAAAATTACAGACCAATATCACTGATGAATGCAGATGCAAAGATCCTCAACAAAATCCTGGCAAATAGGATTCAATGCCTCGTTAAAAAGATCATCCACTACGATCAAGTAGGTTTTATCCCAGGAATGCAAGGCTGGTTTAACATCCGTAAATCTATCAACATAATACACAACATCAATAACAAGAAAAATAAAAACCACATGATCATATCAATAGATGCAGAGAAAGCATTTGATAAGGTCCAACACCCATTCTTGATCAAAACTCTCAGCAAGATGGGAATGGAGGGAACCTTTCTCAATATAGTGAAGGCCATCTACCACAAGCCAGTGGCAAATATTATCCTCAATGGAGAAAAACTGAAAGCCTTCCCTCTAAATTCTGGCACAAGACAAGGCTGTTCTCTCTCACCACTCCTATTCAACATAGCACTGGAAGTACTTGCTATAGCGATTAGGCAAGAAAAGGATATCAAGGGAATCCAGATAGGAAAGGAAGAAGTGAAGCTCTCACTGTTTGCAGATGACATGATACTCTACTTAGAAAACCCTGAAGACTCTATCAAAAAGCTTCTAGAAACAATAGACTCATATAGCAAGGTGGCAGGCTACAAAATTAACACACAAAAATCAATGGCCTTTCTATACACCAATAGTAATAAGGATGAAACAGACATTAAGAAAACAACCCCATTCACAATAGTGCCACACAAACTCAAATATCTTGGAATCAACTTGACTAAATATGTGAAGGACCTATACAAAGAAAACTATAAAACTCTGCCACGAGAAATAAGAGAGGACACACGGAAATGGAAACGCATACCCTGCTCATGGATTGGCAGGATTAACATCATCAAAATGGCAATACTCCCCAAGGCATTATACAGATTTAATGCCATCCCTCTGAAGATACCCATGACATTCTTCAAAGAAGTGGATCAGACACTTTTGAAATTCATTTGGAACAATAAACACCCTTGAATAGTTAAGCAATCATTGGGAAAAAGAATATGGGAGGAATTACTTTCCCCAACTTTAAACTGTACTACAAAGCAACAGTTATCAAAACAGCATGGTATTGGAATAAGAATAGGTCCTCAGATCAGTGGAATAGGCTTGAATACTCAGAAAATGTTCCCCAGACATACAACCACCTAATATTTGATAAAGGAGCAGGAAATCCTAAATGGAGAAGGGAAAGCCTCTTCAACAAGTGGTGTTGGCACAATTGGATAGCCACTTGCATAAAATTGAACTTAGACCCCCAGCTAACATCTTGTACGAAGGTAAAATCCAAATGGATTAAAGACCTCGATATCAGCCCCAAAACCATAAGATATATAGAACAGCTCATAGCAAAACGCTCCAGGACATTACAGGCATCTTCAAGGAGGAAACTGCACTCTCCAAGCAAGTGAAAGCAGAAATTAACAGATGGAAATATATTAAGCTGAGAAGCTTCTGCACCTCAAAGGAAATAGTGCCCAGGATACAAGAGCCACCCACTGAGTGGGAGAAACTATTCACCCAATACCCATCAGATAAGGGGCTAATCTCCAAAATATACAAGGCACTGACAGAACTTTACAAGAAAAAAACATCTAACCCCATCAAAAAATGGGGAGAAGAAATGAACAGACACTGACAAAGAAGAAATACACATGGCCAAAAGACACATGAAAAAATGTTCCACATCACTAATCATCAGGGAGATGCAAATCAAAACAACGATGAGATACCACCTCACACCCCAGAGAATGGCACACATCACAAAGAATGAGAATAAACAATGTTGGCGGGGATGTGGAGAGAAAGGATCTCTTATCCACTGCTGGTGGGAATGCCGTCTAGTTCAACCTTTATGGAAAGCGATATGGAGATTCCTCCAAAAACTGGAAATCGAGTTCCCATACGATCCAGCTATACCACTCCTAGGAATATACCCTAGGAACACAAAAATACAATACAAAAACCCCTTCCTTACACCTATATTCATTGCAGCACTATTTACCATAGCAAGACTCTGGAAACAACCAAGATGCCCTTCAACAGACGAATGGCTAAAGAAACTGTGGTACATATACACAATGGAATATTATGCAGCTGTCAGGAGAGATGAAGTCATGAAATTTTCCTATACATGGATGTACACGGAATCTATTATGCTGGGTGAAATAAGTCAGAGAGAGAGAGAAAAATGCAGAATGGTCTCACTCATCTATGAGTTTTAAGAAAAATGAAAGACACCCTTGTAATAATAATTTTCAGACACAAAAGAGAAAAGAGCTGGAAGTTCCAGCTCACCCCAGGAAGCTCACCACAAAGAGTGATGAGTTTAGTTTGGGAAATAACTACATTTTGAACTGTCCTAATAATGAGAATGTATGAGGAAAATGGAGAGCCTGTCTAGAGTACAGGCGGGGGTCGGGTGGGGCGAAGGGAGACTTGGGACATTGGTGATGGGAATGTTGCACTGGTGATGGGTGGTGTTCCTTACATGACTGAAACCCAAACACAATCATGTATGTAATTAGGTGTTTAAATAAATTAAAAAAAAAGAAAAAAAAGCATATTTTTTTTAAATTGCAGTGAGAACCATGATTAATATTTTATTTAGGTTATAAAACTGAAAATAGTCAAAAAACAAAGCAGAATTTTGAGGACTACAGAGTTAGCTCAAATGCCTAACAACATACTGTATATATGGGAATCCCAGCATTGCAGAATGCTCTTAGTATAGCAGGGATCAACATTTGAGCACAAAAATAGAAGTAGCTTCTCTACAGGGCCATGCATCCTCACACAAAAAAAGAAAACATTAATAACAATAATAATAAATATAGTTATAATAACAGTAAACAAAGTTAAAAGAATTGATCTCATTTAGCATAAAACTTTACAGATATTGTCAAAGCAGATCCAATTCTGAACTCAGTGAGCCATTGAATCAATTAACACTAAAAGACTCTGAGGTACCAAACAGAGCAAAAGAAAGGGAGATGAAATTAAGTCAAATTGGCAAGACTACCCTATCTGTCCAGATGAGGTAGACTTTTTTAAATGTTGTTTTCTTTCTTGTCAATTTTAGGAACAAGTAAAATACAGCTCAACATCTGAGGCCGGAGAGGTGGTGCAAGCAGTAGGGCATCTGCCTTGCATGCGCTAACCTAAGACAGACCAAGGTTCCATCCCTGGGGTCTCATTTGGTCCCCCAAGCCAGGAGTGATTTCTGAGCACAAAATTAATAACTCCTGAGCATCAACAGGTGTGCCCCCCGAAAAAAAAAAAGTACAACTCAACATCAATATTTTCTGAGGTGCTCAGGGATATCTCAATGGCAAAAGTGCGTGCCTTATAAGCTTGAGACCACAAATTCAATCCTAGGTTCTGTCCACTTAAATTAAGCAGGGTCGAGGGACCCCTTGGTTTAGGTTTTTTTATGTAGCAACAATATTTGCCTTCTCTGGCAGTGCCTAGGAGAAAGCCGACTAGGGAAAAAGCCACTGAGCATTGCTATTAGTGGTGGGATGTAACAAACACTGAGTCAGTCGGTTGTAGGACCCGCCATGAACACATGTGCAAGTGTTCCATGGAGTACAACCCAAGTGATTATCGCCACCACAAGCAGAGGTGAGCTCCCCAGCAAGAACCTCAATCCAGTGCACAAACACTGTTGTGTCGACACAACAGAATAGAATGAGGGAAGAAGAGATATGAGATTTCTAAGAAAGGTTAGAGGGGCCCTGAAAATTTTCCATTTGTAAAAAAGAAAGAGAACACGCCTGTAATGGAAATACTTTTTTTTTTATTTCCTGTACAGGTGCCAGGTCTTGAGCAGACACCTAATTTATTACCCTGTCAACTGACTTATTAGAGCTGACACAAATCGAGTTGAAATATGCTTGACATACTATAGTCAAGACTGTTTTTTTCACACTTTAGTACAAAGCCAAACTTTCCTGAAGGTGAAAGGAAAGAGGGGAGAAGCAGTGGGAGTTATAATCCCTGCTTTCTATCAGCAAGAAGAATATGATCCTCATCCACCATAAATGGAGGAAAAAAAAACAGCCATGCAGTGTCCACAACTAAAAACAAGCCAGCCAGGGATACAGCTGGGATCATCGGGGTCTGGAAAGCACTTGATTGCAGGAAATAGCACCTACATTTTCCAAAATGTTCCCACCAGACCTGGACTCATAAAACAAAGCTCCTCCTCTTTTGTTTTCCCAATGTCTGTCCTCTCCCAGCCTCCACTTTCAGCCTATGACTCTGCAATCTGGAATTCAAACTTCAACTTTCTAAACCTTATTCTATAGGGAAAAGCATATGTAATTTACATGTAGGAAGCAAGCTTTCTTTAACAAAGGAAGATGGGCCATTGGAATGTTGGGTAACAACAGCAGGGGGTACCGAATAACCAAGTATTAGATTCCCTTTTACACATTAAACTTGAATGTAAGACCAAGGAAATGATCTTGATTTAAGGAGACATTAGAATCCTCTGATGATTTTGAGATTTTTTTTTCTTTTAAATTCCTATTTTCTGAATCAATTCTCTCCCACTAGCGTATCTCCTCTGAGATTTGAGACTTGTCTTCTAACAAATGAAAAATAACTAATACTGTGGGGGGAATAATTTTTTCTCAAATCTAGAATTTTTATCCTGCCAATGTTCAGTAACTGTAATATGTCAAGGTAGGAAACTGCAAAGCAATTCACACTTAAATTCTGGATTGTAAAGATATAAAATGAATTTCTAAGGTTGAGATTTTTAAGTTATAAATCAAAATAAGTATTTGGGGGGGTCAGTAATTGTAAATCTAATTATCAAGGTATTCATTTTTATTGTAACAATCAACCAAAGTAAAAACACATTAGACATGGAATTTATTCTATCCATATTTCCAGCTTATTTAAGATGAGTTTATTAGGTTGAATGAACCCGAAAAGTATCTAGCTCTCAAAAACTCAAGGCTGGTATCAGGATCCAATGAAGTAAAATTTGACTTAATGGTATGACTGCAAACTTTTCAAATTTTAAGGCAATTTTCTTGGAAGAGTCTTCTTACAATCTTCTTAATAAGAGGAACCTATTTCTCAGAGATATTTGCCATTTTTACTATTTACTACTTTAAAATTGTCATTAATCTTTTGTTTGTCCAGATGATGTAAAATTAATGATAATACATTAGACATTTAATTTCTTTTTTATTTTATTTTATTTTTTTTTTTGGATTTTAGTTTTTGGGTCACACCTGGCAGCGTTCAGGGATTACTCCTGGCTCTATGCTAAGAAATCGCTCCTGGCAGGCTCGGGGACCATATGGGATGCTGGGATTTGAACCACCGACCTTCTGCATGCAAGGCAAACACCTTACATCCATGTTATCTCTCTGGCCCCTAGACATTTAATTTCTAAGTATTTTTCTCATAAATCAGAAAATTAACCAGTAATAGATTGATATTATCACAAATATTTTCCATGCACATGAACACAATCAATAAATCCATGTGAGTTTTATTTATATCTATCTAATTATTGACTCAAAAAATTTTAATTTATTTCTATATCTTTTTATAACCTGGTCTAGGAAATTGTATTTGTAAAGTTACCTCCACTTCCACTTTTGCTCCATCTAGTGGAATATTGATTTTTTGCTCAGTAATATCAAGTATATATAACCAAGCTGTAGCTTCAGCAAACAGATTGAAATCTATAATCTTTCATTACTGCAAAATAATAAAAGATTCAAAACAATTACTTCACTTAATTTATTATAATATAGCAACCTCCAGCAAATAATTTTCTTTCTTTAATTAAAGACCATGTAGTAAATTTATAACAAGTAAATGACCAACATTGATATGTCTTTAAATTATGATTAAATTTTCTTTTAAAAAAGGCAAATTACTTTAAGAAACATAGAATAAGAACTCAAGTTCAGGCTAAAAATTGCACTCATTAGGGGAACTTATTTTAAAAACAGTCCTACATGTTACAAACAAATAAGATTTAACTTGTAAGACTTCTAAGGTAAGCATTAAGAGAAAAAAGAGATATTCTCCCCAGGAAATATACTTATCTAGCTAGCAAAAAAATCTTAAAAAATGGAAGTAGGGAAGTTAAATAAGTTTTTTGGTGATAAAATAAATCCATTATAAACATCATTGTCAATATTGCATAAATGCATTTTTATCTTGTTTGGGATAACGAATAGCTAGTTGTAAATTCATCACTTGAAAACAGCAAGAATTCATTTGTTAGAGCGCTGATGATATTAAGAGCAATACTGCTTTAGATACTAAATTCTGGTATTAAAATAAGTATCGAATTTCTCATTCTTCTGCGTCACAGGAGTCAAAGGTGTTTCAAAGAAGTTTAATTTCCTCCATTTTAACTTTTTTTTTTTCACAAATCAAAACTTGTCAGGAATGGAAAATTCCATCCATGCGTGACAACTGAATCTTTGAATACATAGGTCTGGAGCTTGAGTAGCTAAACTCCATAGTAAAAATTGGCAGTGCCTTGTATACGTTAGAAGCAGAGTGTCCTCAACTTATTTGAAAATTTACGTACTTATTAGCCTTCCAACTTACTGCAACTTGATTTATAATCTGCTGTTTCAACAGAATAAATGAACCCATTAAAATTAAGCATACTGTAGATATTTATATCAGGAATATAATTTCTCAGGGGAGGATGCAATTTATGGAAGCAGAAACATTGGGAGGAAGTAACAAATTGAGGTCCTGGGTTTTTAATGAAGGATTGGAAATTGAGTTCTGCTTATACAAGCAGTGGGAAAAGATGTGATTATTTTTTCACTCGTTAGCATTTAAGTCAGTAGCAGGATATTTAAGAAGGTCTGCATAAAGGTTTGGTTAATTTTCATGTTGCATTGTTGCATCATGTAATCTAGTTATTGAAAGAAAGACACACTCTCTGAATATATTACCTGGGTTTGCTATGATAAAGAGAAATAACTGCCAAGCACTCACTGATCACTTCAGGAGTAGGTTCTGACTTGAAGGCTGCTTAAGAGATGCCAGAAGAATAAAAACTGATGAAGACTGGCCCAAAGTGTGGTGGTTCAGACAGATGGACTTCTCTTACAAGTCATGGTCTAGCAAACAGACTTTGTTAATAAGATACAAGCTTGTCCAAATTGGTATTTTTTATCAGTGTGGTAGGTATGTTATGAATTATAATTATTAAAATTTTATGCAAAAATGAAAATGAGAGAATCAGATAAACATTGTTTTATTTTTTCATAGCCTGCTTTGTAAATAAATGCCTTTTACATTCATGAGTGGCAAAGTGAAAAGGCATGTTCATGGTTTCTCTTTGATTTCTATAACTTCTAATGTCAGAAGCCACATGCCAATTCAAAATTATTACCCTAAATTTAATCACTCATGAAAGATTAGCAAAAGGTAAATAATACCATTTTTCTCACAATCACACATCATAAGGATGTGTCAAGCCTCTGTAATTGCACTGAATATGAAATAAGTCCCTAAAGAGAATCTGATCCATTGAATAAGCGTTAATCTAACCTTAGCTTTAATTATTTGCATTAGAATTTCCCCCTTATATGGTGGCATCTATTTCAATAGTTTTTTTTAAAAATTTCTATACAATTCTTCCCCTTATCTCCTCTGGAAAGGAGACAGTGTGAAGTGGACTTTGAAGTTTAGCTTTATGTGGTTGTTTGTTTGTTTAGTTGCTCGCTTGCTTTGATAGAAATAAATCAAACATTTTGACATTTTATTTTCCAAGACTTCTCTATTGAATGTTCACATGAAGGGTTATGAGATAAAAATCTTCATGAAACAAACAAAATTAACCCTATCTCAGTACTTTAGGATTGCTGTTCACAATTCAAGAACATAAAAGTAGCAACTTATATTAGTTTTTCATAATAAACTTATAGAAAAATATACTGCAAAGTTCATAACCTTTTACCTTTCTTTCCAAGGACACCAGAATTAGCTGTGGAATTTTCAAGACTGTTCTTAGTAGCTGAAAGTATATGATTAGATCTGCAAGCCAACCCCCTAAAGGATTATTTTGTTTTAGCTGTTTCGTTCTTTCTTATTTTTAAATTTCAGAACCCACCCTATCCCATCTTTCTTTTCCTTGGAGAGGAGGAAGCTGTTTTATTTTTCTTAAAGAAAAAGCATGTATGAAATTTTATAATTGGACCACTTTTACAATACTGCAGATTAAAAATGTGTTTTAAAGATAGAGTTAGTATATGTGTGTTACAATATTGTGATAAGAGAAAAACTTAATTTCACTTGTGAGCAAAGTCAAACTTATAAGTTTAAAAATGCTAAAATATTAATTTAAAATGATGCCTTACTGTGTTGATCCTCTCCAACTCAAATTGTGTGATTCCTGATTCATCTGTATGCTCTGTAGTTATCAAATTATTTTCTTCTTTCATCTGTCATTTGATTTTCTGAAAACCATGTTCATAACTTTCAAAGAATGAACTTTTATAAACAACTGGGTATTTTTCAGTTACAAATCATAACCATTGTTTAAGCTGAATTTTCATCTCTTCAGATTCTAGTAGCAGTGTCCTAATACATACTTAGTTTTCCAAATAAAGGGTCAACATTTCTGTTTTGTTATTATTATCATCATTATTTTATATCTACTAACATATTTGTTTCAAAGTGCCAGGGTTTAAACCCATAAGCAATATGATTTTATATTAATGTTTAAAAACTATTTTACCTTTAGGCTTACTTTTTATTTAATAATTTTCTAAAATTATTTGAACGTTTATAAAATAAACTTTTGTCAGATATCTTTAACTCTATATTCCATTTTTTAAAATCCACCTTGGTTTCCAGCGGGGCATTTTATAGACACATTCCAAAGCCATGAGCATCAGTCAGAAGTAAAACTCTTAAAACAGTAACAGAAGCCAGGGGTGGGATGCAGGAATAATAATATTCACCAACAACGAAAAGCACAGACTTCTAAGAAAGCTTTATATTATCCTTGGGCTTTTTGTAAATCCTTATCTACTGAAAAATTGACTACTTATTGGTTTCTTTACACAATCAGTATACATAACTGCCTGAAAAGTAAATAGGAGCTGCAATTATGAAGATAAAATATCATTTACTGGTAGGTTAAATGCAAATTAGCAGAAAAGGTCTGAAGGGGAAAAAAGTGTGAGTAAAAGAAAGGTGACAATATGCTATCATCTGGAATAAGATCAATTCCATAGAATCAAAATGATTAAGTGCCTAAGTTTTTTTCCAAAAAGATCAGACATGCTGAGGCAATTAACAATTCAACAAGAAATAAATGTTCAATTTAAGCAAGGAATCTTAGGGACAAGGAAGCTTAGTCAAACGGCTGGAGTGCAGAGTTTACATGAATGAGAACCTCATTTTTCTGAGCATGAATGAACCAGAAACTCTAGCACAACTATATATTCCCACCTCCTAGCTCTGCTATACAAACACACAAATAGATGAACTAGAGAAGCAAGGAGTTATCTCAGTCATTAGGGATGTTATTCTTACCTTGGCAAGAATTTGAGTTTTGTTTTATTGAGTTTGTTGCTTTGTTTTAATCTGGTTTGTTGTTTGGGGTTGGGGTGCCACACCTAGTGGTTCTCAGCTCTAATTTCTAGCTCTTCACTCAGGGATCACTCCTAGTCGGTCTTAGGAAAACATATGGGGTGCTGGGGATCAAAAGTAGGTAATATGTACAAGGCAAATAAATGCCCCAACAGCCTCAAGAATTCAAGTTGGAATCCATCACAATCAGCCCCTTCCAACCTCTCCATCTTTTATTTTTACGATTTGGGGGTCTACACTGGTGGTACTCAGGACTTAATCCTCACTATAGTGCTCAGGATTCATTTCTGGCAGATTCAGGAGGACATGTCAAAGGGATTCAGCCTGGGTCATTCATCTCCAAGAACCCTAATAAGCTTTATGCTAGTCCCAGGTCCCCAAATAACGAAATACCAAAAGGATGCAACCTTAATTCCCCAGAGCACTGCCAATATAAACCTTATGGTCTCCGTCACAAATGTATCTCAGAAGGGCCTCATTGTTCATCTGAGAATTAAACTGTTGTCCAGGTTGGCCAAGTGTCACTGGAAATGCTTTCTTTTATTTATTTATTTATTTATTTATTTATTTATTTATTTATTTATTTATTTATTTATTTATATATTTATTTTGTAGACCAACAAAAGAAAGAAAAGAAAAGAAAATATTCTTTGGGATTGACCACATGGGTAACTTTTTCAAACAGAGGAAAACTGTTGTAACACCTGTGCTCTGACATATAATATAAAATGTAAGGAACAACTATTGCAAAGTAAAAAAGAGAGCAGAAAGATAAAAGCAAGACTTATCACTAAAGATTTTCTTACAATATATTTTTACAATTTCTACCTCGATGACATTATAAAACCATCTCACTACACATGAGACAGGGCTAGGGTCAAGAACATCTCTTCAGACTATTTTGATACTCCACAATTTTGGGTGACTTTGATTGGACGTATCTCAATTCAATATTTTTATTTAGTTGAGTTTGCCTGAAATAACTAATTTTTAAAAAAAAATTAACGAGACCATAATACAGAGCTTGGGCAAGGGTACAATTTTTGAAAACTCAATTAGGGTACAGAATTTCAGGATTCACCAATAAGTATAGTTGTATAATATATTGTGTATTGTGAATTTTTTAATGAGTCAGAGCAATGAGGGCAAAAGGTTTTCCTTGCATGCAGGTGATCTGGGGTAGACCCCCAGCACCTCATATGGTTCATTGAGCCCCATAAGGAGTTATTCCTGAGCACAGTCTGGAGTAATTCCTGAGCACCTACCAGGTTTGCCTAGTCCCCCCCCAAAAAAAAAGTAAGTCATAATTTTGAGCAAAATCTCTTCATTTTAAGTTGCATTATTTAGGGTTTTTTATGAAAATAGACTTGTTCCCTATTGTATGTAAGGGTTCTTTTTAGTGTACGTAAAATATCTCATTCTAGTCACTCAAATTTACTAATCAATAATTCACCTTGAAAGCCTAGAGAAAACACCAGCTGATACTGAAGTTAATGCATTATCCAAACGACCTGATAGCTTTCCTTTGCGAATCCAGCTGACAACCAGTTCCAGCAGCATCAACGAAAACAAAACCGGGGTCGCCTGGAAAGGAAATTACAGCAAAGAGATGCTATTGTCCTCTGTACAAAATTCTCTCACATTTTCTTATGAGTCATTCAGAAAGTCAAAGCCCCAGAGTGCCATCTCCTAGCAGGAAAAGGTATACACTTCACGAGAATTATTTCCTCCTGACAGGCAAAGAAATGTAATTATTTTATACATAAACGAAGCAGATACTTAAATTTTGTCATCCAATTTAGAAATTAAATATCACCCTAGCAGTAAGCACAAATATTGTGCCAAAATACATTAATCTAGAAATAAAAACATGTTCTCATTTCCATCTAATATTTATAGATATATATAATATATTATATCTCAAATAATAATATAACATATTTAAATTTATCTATTACAATATATTATATAATAAAATATATTTTATGATTATATATTTATATGTTAGTTATATTAATATATCATGTGTAATATGTAATAATATATATGCATATATATCTATATATATATATATATATATATTTTTTTTTTTTTTTTGGTTTTTGGGCCACACTTGGCGATGCTCAGAGTTATTCCTGGCTGTCTGCTCAGAAATAGCTCCTGGCAGGCACGGGGGACCACATGGGACACCGGGATTCGAACCAACCACCTTAAGTCCTGGATGGGCTGCTTGCAAGGCAAACGCCGCTGTGCTATCTCTCCGGGCCCACATAGATATATTTTAAATAAGTTAAACCTCCGAAGTCTATTTCTGATTAAATTTGGCCCATATGAAAGGGCTTTTCTTGGGCCCAGAGAGATAGCACAGTGGCGTTTGCCTTGCAAGCAGCCGATCAGGACCAAAGGTGGTTGGTTCGAATCCCGGTGTCCCAAATGGTCCCCCATGCCTGCCTGGAGCTATTTCTGAGCAGACAGCCAGGAGTAACCCCTGAGAACCGCTGGGTGTGGCCCCCCCCCAAAAAAAAAGGGCTTCCCTTAAGAACCATTTCAGAGAATATGGCAATCTCATATATTTGCTTTAAATAACAAACAAATTTTATTAATACAGTTTTGATTTTGTTTCAAGTTTCCATTACTAATGATCAAAAAGATGAGGGAGGGTCAGTGACATTAAAAGACTGATTTATGAAACTGCAAATATCAACTCTTCCTTATATCACCACAAAGGAGTAATTTAAAGCCCTTACTATCATATAAATTTCGCTTATTTGTAAGATGGTGGTGAGTTTTGAAGTGTTCCAAACCAAACTCTCAGAACATAGTCTCTTCTGTGTTTTTTTCCCCCTGTTTCTGGTCTGAACTAGACAGTGATGTCGGAACAATTTTGAAAGGATGGAGAATTTCAGTACTCAAGTTCTAATTCTGGATATTTCCACTTTCAATGATTGCCAGAATCCGAATGAAAAGTGCCTCTGAACACTTCAGAGTTTCAAAGAAAACTTGGTTCGCATTCAAATTGAGGAAGTCAGAATTGGCCTCAGACTGCTGTGTATCTATCCTGCAGATTTACTCTAGTAAATTCAAGATGCAATTGTTTTATGGAAGTGGTAGAAAGGTGCACCCGTTAAAAACAAGGTGGTTTCAAGGTTTGTACATGGCATAATATCATTTGGCATTGGGCTTCTAATGGAGAAATTCTCAATGCCACTTTGGTCAGAATAACTTTTAAAACTTTAATCACATTCTGTGATAACTTGTCAAGAAAACAATTTAACGAGGCCAGAGCAATAGCAGAGCGGTAGGGCGATTGCCTTGCATGAAGCCGATCCAGAAAGGACCTGGGTTGGATCCCCAGCATCCCATATGCTTCCCTGAGCCAGGAGTGATTTCTGAGCACAAAGCCGGGAGTAACCCATGAGTGTCACCGATGTGGCCCAAAAGGCAAGAAAAAAAAAGGAAAAAGAAAAAAAAACCATTTAATACAAAAAAACGTTTATTATATTAGACAAAATTCAAGGAGCAATTCTTTTGCTTCACGCCTCTAGGAAACTATTTTTAAAATCAAACTATAATTTTCCCAATTACAAACATGTTTGTAACCATGGTGTTTAAATATATTATTAGGAAAAAACACTACAATTTGAAGGAAAATAGAACAAAACCCCAATTATTATTATTTTTAAATTTTTCTTTAAACTAGGTTTGCAAAACTAGGTACTTGCCATAGTGTCTCACCTGTTGAATATAATCAGGCACTTCCTCTAGGGTTTGAAATGATGTTTCACTGGGCCTCATGAAGTTAAACAACATGCAAATTCTCTGGAAAAAGGAAACATCATGTTGGACGTTAGTGTTCTTCATCTTTTCCTTTCTCTGATTACCAGCTGGAGAATATTTGTGATTCAGTGTTGGAAGCCAGAGGCTGAACAAAGAGGCCGAGAGGCGCTGCACAGAACAAGTCTTTGTCAGGGAACAGCTCAAAACAAAGCTCCCTGGAGAGAGAGAGAACAGCCAACAGCAGAGTCTGGAAACAGAGTCAGGGAAATATACCTAAATCAAGAACTATCTCAGAGTTCACTGGTGTTGTCCTATCCAGGTGGAAGAAGGGAAAGTGAGGGTGTGAACAAAATGGGAGGGCTACTGCTAATGGGACTTTTGGCTGATAAGTGTGGATAGTTTCCATTGCAGAAAACCCAAACCAAACTAACAACACCCTGGTTCCTTGTGGCACAGCACAATTGGAAAGTAGTGGAAAGGAGAAGATAAAAACTGATAATTGGTTAAAGGTCACTCTAGAAAGACATTCCCTTTCAGCTTTTTTTGCATGAATAATATTGTCTCCCCACAACTGAGTTCTAATCGCAGGAAGATTAGGCTAGAAAGTTCAAAAGTGATGAAAATACTGATCCACAGAGTGAGTGTCCTGCCTGGACCTTCTTGAATTTTAAAATATATGAGTGTTTAAAAACCAGCTAGGGACTTTTGTCTATTATTTAACCAACTTTGCTTATTGCTATCTTGGATCTTAATATCTGGGTTGTTTATAAAATGGACTAGCCAACAAAACTTATCTCTTGTTTCCCAAGATTGGAATGGCTGATTGAGTCATTTAGATAGATTATAAATTGCATAATTAATGTTATTTCTAGTGAATGTGTAGAAATTTCCAGAACACTTTAGTTCTTTGCTTACTAGAGCTAAGATAATTCTTTAACTCCCACTTAATGTTATTTATTTAGGTTTTGGGGGCTCAGGGGTTCTCAGGGGCTACTCCTGAATATGTACTCAGAAATTACTCCTGGCAGGATTAGAGGATGCAGGGGATCAAACTTGAGTTGGCCACATGCAAAGCAAATATTATTTCTGAAGTTCACCCAATCTTTTCTTTGTTAAAGTGTTTAAACTTATACCCAATTTAATTATTAATGTTGTACTAGTGGTAATATAGAAATTAAAGCTAAGTAGCAATTAACTAGACATATGAATAGTTTGTTATATGTATATTCAGTTCTCTTATCATATGTGCATATGTTACTAAAATATATATGATAAAACTATACAGTAAAATTCATATTACTTGTGAAAAACATGAGACTTGGGTGCAATACTTTAAAGCACTATAATAATCAAAAAATAATATAAGTTAATAAAAATTATAGTAACTTTAACTTAATAAAAATATATGCAAGTTCCATGTAAAGGATGTAGTTCAAAAATAAGGTATGTGGCTTGCATTCATGAGATTCAGATTCTATGTCTGACAAGAACAGAAAAAAAAGATGTTCATTGAAGCCAATAAATATTCTTTATCATGAAAAAGATTTGATATTTGATCTGGATGCAAGAGTTGAAAGAGTGATAGTCTGGAAGTTTTCAAGGAGTATATGAAGGTTTATTTGAATTTTAAAAAGTTAGAAAACCAAATAGTCACCATGGTCCCTAACATATCAATGAAGTAAATAAAATCATAATTTGATGTGCATATCTAGGTATACATCTGCTCATTTTCTGCACTGTCCATTTCTAAACCTTTCAACTATATCAAAAACTTTAAAAATTCACCTGGTATCCTACCTGAAAAAGCTCATGAACATTGAAGTCAAATTCAGGTCATTTGCCATGATTTAATTTCCTTTTCACTTTTAAAACAAATGCTATTCGTTTGTTTGTAATAAACTGACTATAATTTTAGACATTCTCCATTACAAATAGATGCACATTCATATATAACAAATCTATCATAGTAGGCAGTGTATTTCACTTGTTAACTTTGTAAAGTTATTGTAAATTAAAGCATTATGACAGAAAAGCCTCTAAATGATGCACAGTATACAGGCATATCTTAGATTCCAAACCAATGTCATAAAGGCTAATATTAAAATAAGGATAAAGCAAGTAATCTGAACATTTGGCTTTCCCAGAGAACTAAAGATGATGTTTGCTCTATATTATAAGAAATGTTTATCAAATGTATAATGATTTGCTTTATTTGTTTTTATCATATTAGTTTCTTTAAGATTACTTTGTTCATAATGTCTTATTGTTCATATTTTTATGATATGAAGGGATTATGTGTTGCTCAAGTCTTGCACCATTGAGCAACAACTAGGACTGAACCAAGATCTTCTGAAAGCAAAGCTCTCTACTCCAACCTCTGGATTATCTCCCTAGACCTAACAAATGTTCACAACTTGATTGAAACTATATTGTTAAAGCATACTAACCTGAGGCAGCAGCAATTGTGCAGCAGGGAAGGCATTTACTTTGCACAAGTCTTACCTAGGCTCAATACTTCATGGCCCCTTGAGTTGCTAGGAGTAATATCTGAGTTCAAATCCAGAGTTACACCTAAGCACTACCAGACTACAAGAAAAAAAACAAAAACAAAAAAAAAGGTACTAACTTATATTCAAATATATTTCTAAGACTTGCTGAACACAAGGTTGCCACAAACCACTAATCTATAGTGTCATAGCCACAAAAGATAATAAAAGGAGATATACTTATATCAAGTAAAACTCATAAATTGAGGGGATGAAATAATGGAGGGCACCAAGAACAAACAGTCATATGCACATTGAGTAGAAATAAAAAATGATCAGACTTAAATACCAAATCCAAAGCCAACTACAATAGAATTGATACTCAATCTACAAGCTAGATACTGAAGGGACTACTTATACTAGCAGCCCAGGAGGAGGCAAAGATGGAGCGATATGGGATGCATGCTGGGAATAGGGGTGGAAGGAGGACAGCATTGTTGGTGGGAATGCCCCTGATTCATTGTCACTATGTACCTAAAATACTACTGTGAAAGATTTGTAATCCAATTTGGTCAAAATAAAAATTATTAACAAAAGGATATGTCAGCAGCACTGTTCTTGCATACATACATACACACATATGCACACACAGCCATCTCTTCAGCTTCCTTATTACATACATTTAGACCTGTTTATTTCCTTGCAAAGATTAGTGCTATCAATTTTTTTGTTTTACTTAAATATATTTAAACATACACTTATTTGACTTCTTTAAAATTAAGAATATTAAATAGAATAACTTTCTTACTTGGAGTCCATAACTTCTTCCACGAAGTAGAAATTCATGACAGTATCTAGCATGTGACATCCTTGTGCAGTTTTTCCATCAAAATGACCATAGGAAAGAGCAATTACTGTTAATTTATACAGAGAAATCCTTGAACATTCCCAAACATGTCCCAAAGACCATCTATAAAAGTAACAGATAAAACCAAAAATATATCAGCATATATAGCAAATATAAAAAGATATGATAAATATACAGACCACCAAGTGACCAGGGATGAATTCAGATAGTATCAGTCTCACTGCTCTGAGTGTACAATTGTCCCAACAACAGTTGCTGTGGATAAATGAACAATTAGGGGGGAAAGGTAATATTTTTCTTTTTTATGTCTTTTTTTTTTAAAAGTAAAATTCAAGTGGCATAGACATTGAGATAATTTTTATAAGGTTCAGAATGTGTATAGAGGCCACAAGTTTGGTTCTCAGTTCTAGAATATATTCAAAAAAACTGCTGTGTGTGTCCTTAGTGAAGTTCTTGGGCATCAAAAGTAGACCTGCTAGTGTCCCAAATCACTGGTCTCAAGCTCTTCTGGCTTGTTGCCTTCCAAATAATCATTATGCTTCTACAGCAGGATTAAATACCAGAAATGGCAGAAATGATGCTGGGGGAAACACTAAAAAAGTTGAAATAATAAAAAAAATTAAGTAGTATAAAGTGAAATTCTGAAAAGCAGGATATTCATATCTAAGATTCATAGCAGAACTTTTTCTGACTTCAAAGGGTTATGTATGTGTAAAAATCATTTTTAATATTATAGTGAGCAGAGAACTTTAATCAAAAAATTATATGCTGAGTAAAACCTATGGGAACATAGCCAATAGAAAGTAAGGGAGGAAGTGGAGGAGGAGGGAAAAAAAAAAAAAAAGTAAGGAGTCACGATATCTTAAAGATTCAAGACCAAAAAGCTATGAGAAAGTACAATGTAGTAGTAGTTCAAGCATTAATTCCAGAAGGTGAGAACTGCCTTGGGACTGTTCAATAGAATAGGGAATAGGGGACTATGGAGCTGACTCAGAAACAATGCCAAGAGAAGAAAAAGCACTATGGTTTCTCCCTTCTGCCTACCATCAGCCTCCATACAGTGCTTTCTATTGGCCTCGATGTATGAAGTCAGTCAAAAGAGATTTATATATACTTAATTTTTCATAAGTAGGTAAAAAGCTGGGAAGACAAGATTTAAAATAATCTACCTCAAATGAGCACATGTACAAAATGTACATAAATATTTCTCCGTTATTATTTAAATTTAACTTTCAAGTTTTGGCTAAGTAAATTGTATGCAGTTGTTATTTCTACTGTTGCTGAGTTCTTTATGAGATAATGTGTAGTCGAGGCTTTTTGTCTTCCACTTGTTCTTCCACTTGTTTTGGACATTACTCCTCATAAAATGTTGATAATTACAGTGTTTGAAGTCTCACTGTTAAACCATTGTATTTGTTTATGGATATTACATGTATATATAGTGCATATTGTAGGTATTTCAGAATAGTGCTATTATTCTGTGTTTATCTTTCATCTTCTGGCTTACTTCATTTAATATACTATTTTGTAGATCCATCCATGTGGCTGCAAAGTCTCTGATTGTATCATTTTTAACTGCTATGTAATATTCCATTGTGTATAAATACCACATTTCCATGATCCAATCATCTGTTGTTGGACATCAAGGTTGGTTTCAAATCTTGGCTATTGTACTGAGTGCTGCGATAAATAATGAAGTGCACACATACATTGGAATGAATGTCCTTCTGTCTTGGGAATAGATACCCAGTAGGGCAATTGCTGGGTCATACTGCAGCTAAATCCTGAGTTTACTGAGCATTCTCCAGACTTTTTCCCATAGGGGTTGAACTAGGGGGCATTCTCGCCAGCAGTGGATTAGAGTTCCTTTCATACCGTATCCCCGCCAACAGAAGTGGTACCCTTTATTTTTTGATGTGAGCCATCCTCACTGGTGTAAGGTGGTACCTCCTTGTTGTCTTGATTTGGATTTTCCTAATGCTGAGTGAGGGTGAGCATGTATCTGTTGGTCATCTTTCAATCTTCCTCGGAGAAGTGTCTATTCATTTCTTCTCCCCATTTTTCTATGGCTTTATTAGATTTTGGGGGACTCAGCTTTGTGAATGCTTTGTTTATTCTAGATATCAGCACTTTATCTGATGTGTTGAGTGCAAAGATTTTTTCCCATTCCGTTAACTGTCTTCTAGCATTAAGTAGGGTTCCTTTTACCATGCAGAAACTTTTTAGTTTGATTTAGTCCCTTTTTTTAGGTTTGATGCTAAAGTTCTTGCCATTGACGTTCTACCCTCGAAGAGTTTTTTTTAATACATTGGTCTTCGAGAGTTCTGCCTATTTTTTCCTCAATAAACTTTATGGACTCGGGTCTGATTTCAAGGTCTTTGATCCATTTTGAGTTGACTTTTGTATAAGGAGTGAGGTATGGGTCAATTTCCAGTTTCTTGCATGTGGTTCTTCAGTTGTACCAACACCATTTGTTGAAGAGACTTTCTTTGTTCCATTTCAAGTTCTTGGCTCTTTTGTCAAATATTAGTTGACTGTATATCTGAAGGTTTATTTCTGGAAATTCTGTTCTAACTCACTGGTCTAAGGCTCTGTCTTTGTTCCAGTACCATCCTGTTTTGATAACTATGGCTTTATAATATAGCTTCAGCTTAGGTAATGAGATGCTGCACCCCAGCTTCTTGTTTTTCAGTATGTATTTGGCTATCCTGGATCTTTTGTGGTTTGAGATAAATTTTGTGATTGATTGTTCTAGTCTTCCTGGTATAGGTCCTTCACTTCCTTGTAAGGTTGATTCTAGGTATTTGATATGTTTGATACTATTTTAAATAAAATTGTCTCCTTGATCTCTTTCTCCTCTACTTCATTATTTGTATAGAGGAAAGCTAATGTCTTTTGTGTATTGACTCTGTAGCTGGACACTTTGCTGTATTGGTTAATTATTTCTAGGAGTTTTATTGTGGGTTCTTTAGGGTTTTTGATGTATATCATCATATTATCTGCAAAAAGAGATAGTTTGAATTCCTCTTTCCCTACATGGATTCTTTTGATTCCCTTCTCTTGTCTGATTGCTATTGATAGGACTTCTAAAACTATATTGAATAAGAGTAAGGAGAGTCCTTGCCTAGATCCTGACCTTAGTTGCATATCAGATTTTATCTTTTCTTTTCTTTATCAAAGCTAAATGAGTATATTATTTGTATAGGATTGCACATAATAATTATTTTTATTCTATTATTTTGAGGTAATTTTTTCTAATGACCTATCTTTGTGTAATCAATTTCTTAATAATTTCTGAGTCTTTCCATCTTTTGTATTAGTATTTTCTCTATAAAATGGTACAATATAAAAATTGAAACAATGTCTATTTTTTTTTTTTTTTTTTGGTTTTTGGGTCACACCCTGTGACGCTCAGGTGTTACTCCTGGCTATGCGCTCAGAAGTTGCTCCTGGCAACATATGGGGACCATATGGGCCGCCGGGGGATCGAACCGCGGTCCGTCCTAGGCTAGCGCAGGCAAGGCAGGCACCTTACCTCCAGCGCCACCGCCCGGCCCCAACAATGTCTATTTTTATAAATCAGATACTATGATGTTTTGTCCAAAATCCTCACAACTTAGAAGATAAGCACCAGCTAGAACATGATCTTTAAGGAAAGTTATGGCATACACTTGAGTTCAGAGTATGAAAAACAAATAGTATTTTAAAAGTTATTTTTAATCACTTGAAGTTAATTCATATCACTGCTATTTTAATATCAGTCTCTCACAAAAGAGGCACTCAAAGTGACACATATGTACCAGTGTCAAAATATATGTTACATATTCTTTTTTGGGGGGTTGGGCCACACCTGGTAAAGCACAGGGGTTACTCCTGGCTATGCACTTAGAAATCACTCCTGGTTTAGGAAACCATATGGGACACCAGGGGATCAAACTGTGGTCAGACCTGGGCTAGCATGGTCTTACTGCTTGCACCACTGCTCTAACCCCTACATACCCTTTATAGAACTGAATTTGAATTCATGTTGGAATTAATCCAAATTTAGACTTCAAGAATGAGTACTATATCAAAATTGTTTCTTTAAACAGCTTGTGAAATGTACAATGAGGAAATTGTTTTAGAAATGTTTTAATTACACATATTTATAAAATATTGTCTTGATCAAAATTGTTGCAATGTATTTATTAGTTCAAGACCTGTTCCTCTCTGTTTGTTCCTGACCACTAAGTGGGTTCTGTAAATCTATTTTATTCTCACAGAAAAGAAAAATTTGACTATCTTCAAATTTTTCCCTGAACGAATCAGTTAATCAGTATCTATTTCACCTGGAAAGAGTCCTCCTCTATCCCTCAATCTATCCATTCATCTGTCTATTCAAATTTTCAGCCATCAAACTACCCATTCATCTATCCATCACAATTTATCCTTTTTCCATCCATCCATGCATTATTATAACCAACTACTCCATTCTACCTCTTTTCAGTTATTCAGGTCTCAAGTCCAGTTCTTCAATAAGATTTTTAAGTTTTCCTTTTTCATGCTTTTATATATAGAACCATTCTGACTTAGGAAGATCTGCAATTTCTTGTCACAACAAGAGTACCTTTTAAATTAACCAATCTTACATTTTAGACTACAAGTTTCTGATGTCAGCCAATGCTAACACTATATGAGCAAAAGTAATTGTTCACCTGGTAGTACTCAACATAGTGGTGAGTGAATGAATGCCTGTGCTTAAAATAATTAGGAGTTGGTAGTGTGGTTCTAGACTCCAAAACTCACTGGGAATCCATCTGTCAAACAATCCCACTTATTTACCTTGGTATTCAATGCTAACAGCTCTAGATGTAGGAGGTTAGACAGAATATATTTTTCCATAGTGAAGAAATCAAACATTATACCAAAAAATATCTTCCTAAGTATCTTGCTGAGATCTCCCAGGCCTCTAATTATAAAGTATAATTTAATATCAAAATATGATTTATTGTAATAAATAATTACAATAAACAAAGTATTAAATCTTACATGATAAATGAGTTCTGAACCTACATAATAAAATAAATTTATCATACCTCTTTATAGCAGGACATTTTCTAACCACAATAATATAATTATATTTTTAGAAATGAAGAGGGGCCGGTGAGGTGGCACTAGAGGTAAGGTGTCTGCCTTGCAAGCGCTAGCCAAGGAAGGACCATGGTTTGATCCCCCAGTATCCCATTATTGTCCCCGCAAGACAGGGGCGATTTCTGAGCGCTTAGCCTGAAGTAACCCTTGAGCATCAAAAGGGTGTGACCCCCCCCCAAAAAAAAAAGAAATGAAGAGAGACATTTATCTCTCCATATTCTACACAAATTTTTGGGATATACCTGGATCACACCCAGTGCCACTTAGGGATTACTCCTGGCTTTGTGCTCAGAAATAACTAATGGAAGTTTTAGGGGATCATATGAAATACCAGGAATTAAACTTGTGTTGGCCATGTGTAAGGCAAATACCCTACCCACTGTGCTATCACTCTGACCCCCTCCAACTAAACTCTAAGTTTCTGATTCCATGGAACCTACATTAAGATTTAATAAAATTACGTACAAATGTATCTAGGTAGTGGAACTTTGAATAGATCATCATCTAAATTGCATTTGCATAGAGTGGTTTCTGGAACCTAGTTCACGTTCCTCAAATGTTTGTTGCCTTTACACTGCAATGTTTTCACTGAATTGAGGACAAGTGTACAAGGTTGTCATGATACCCTATTATCCCAGTTCAGGAAGCTGAGGCTTGACATTTTTAAGATATCCAAACAGGATATAGCCTGCTCCTACAAATTTAGCCAAAGGTCAAGTCTTAATTCATCAAGTGGGGTCATGTGGCAGATCAAAGAGAACCTTGATGCACCTGTAACCCTGAGAAAAACGCGTTTACTTAACAGAACATATCTTGACTTATTCTGTGGGTTGTGGGCCTCTGTTATCTACGTAACCAAGTATCTAAGCAAGTTGCTTACATAGAACGCTTGTCCACCAATATATCTTTTGAATGATGTTACCCCCGCTAAAAACTACCTTATATAAGGACTGGCCTTTGAATGAATAAACGAAGCTTGCTTTACTTGCTTCCAGTCTTTCTGTCTCTGTCTCTCTCACTTGTGAATTCCCCCCAAGAAATGTCCAACATTAAAAGTGTTCCATGGATCAGGACATTTTGGTGTCCAACGTGGGTTCTCTGTATTGGAGACAACTCACAGGAGAATAACTCACAGGAAACGAATGTGGCCAAACTCAGCAGAGAAGCCTCTACAGTCTACACACTGTGTGCCAGAGAATTTTTTTCTGTTCAGGGTTCTAATTAGGACCATCTGCTAAAGAGCAGGAATTTAGGTTCTCAGAGTCCTAGCACGACTCCCTGCTAAAGAGCAGGCATAAAAACACGAGCACTGCTAGGAACACATTGGTTCAAGCAAAATATTCGTCCCTACTATTGTCAGACATTTCTTCTCATGCCTCATCAACTGTGTCCGCCAGACTGTATTGCCCCTTTTAATCAAATATCTATCTGTTGTGCTTTTTCATTAGAAATTCACCCTGTTGTTTTTGCCTTCTGCTTTATCTTTTTAGTTCTTATCCTTGCCCTTCTTGCTGCACTCTTACTGCATATCTTCTGTCGGCCCTCTAATTATGGGATAGCAACTCAGTGTGCACGGGGAATTTATAATAGGCATATAAAAGTCATTGAAAATTAAGGGAACTGAGGTTAAAAGGGAGGATCCTAGTAACTAAAATGTATGTGTGTTATAGGTCTGAAAAAAGTGAATCTGTTATATATTGTTTTGTGCCATGAAATGTTCAAGAGTGATAATTGTCTGGATGCATTTTGTGTGGTGGGTTTCTTTTCCTTGCAATATGGGCCCTCGTGTGTCTCTCTTGGTCTGTGGTTCTGTGTTCTGTGTTTTCTTTGTCTTGCCTGGTCAGCACATGGAGAGAAATTTTAGGGAGAATGTCACCTCTCCCTTAAGGTTGGTGAAATTTGTCTTGAGTTCAGTAGAAATTGTATTAGCCTATGTGTGTCTTTGTATTTGTAGGTCTGATTGCCCTACTAGAGGAGGCAGAGAATGGCAGGGTGGGAGGTCATAAACTCTGACTTCTCTCAATGGCCATCAGGATCTAAATTTGTCCTGGATAAGGTCTGGACTTTGTGACCAACACCTCAGTTGAAGGGCAGAATCAAAAAGATCTTGGAGGCTATTGTTTTGCAGCTTTTGGCTGAGAAGTGGCCGAGGAAACAAATGTATTTTTAAAACCAAGTCCCTTAGAACTTGCTTGTTATCTAACAAGAGAATTTGGCTAGGGAAATCATTGTCTCTATGCTAATAGATTACCTGAATAGGTAGGTAAAGATAAAACATGGCTGTTCAAAATTTTCTATTAAAAATAGAGAAAAAGTTTTTCTAACTTTAAAAATTTCTAAAAAATTGGATGGATAAAAGTTGGTTGCAAGATACTACTGAAAAATTTTTGAGTGCCCTAATCAACAGAATGGAAGATGCAACAAAAACACTCCTACATCCCATTCCTGTACCACAAAAACAGATATCACTGGCAGGCTGACTGTAAATCTAAGTTTGATAAGGATGGGGAAGACTTGAAACTAAATCTGGGCTTCCCTCATCCCTGTCACCCCAAGAGGAAGTACTAAAATGGCTGTCAATAAGAGCCCTTCACCCTTAAAGCAGGTTCCCCAGGCTACTGGACTTGGGTGTCAAAATTAGGGGGAAGGTACTCCATCGCTTGAAACAATTAAATGATTAATATGAACAAATTCAAACAAAAATTCAGGGGCTATAATACACCACATAGCCAGAGACTTATCCTTTAATCTCTTAGGACAGATTATATTGGGGGCAGTCAAAGGAGGCTTTTGTCTACAAAACACTTAAAAAGTGGTGGCCAGGTCAACCCCCAGTACTAGAGCCCACTGCACTTCAAATGCCTTTAACATCCTGGTGACTGGAAAACCTGTCTGGGTGTAGCAGTGGCCATTCTCTCAAATAAAATTGGATGCTTTAAAACAAATAAAGAAAAATCATCACCCTGCCCCTTAGGAATTTTGGAGTAAGGTCATAGACAACAGACTATCAGTAAAGAAAAACATTTTAAATTCAAACAGGCTACAACAGTGTTAAAATTCGAGCCTTTATATTTCTATTGAAAGGT
The DNA here is from genome assembly GCF_024139225.1 of Suncus etruscus. NCBI lineage: Eukaryota > Metazoa > Chordata > Mammalia > Eulipotyphla > Soricidae > Suncus > Suncus etruscus. The sequence continues at coordinate 8,047,606 of NC_064860.1, forward strand.
ATCTAAAGATTAGAAAATTGTGTGGAAAAAGTTGTGGCCAGTTTTTTAAATAATATTGCTAATTTCATGAGTGCTTAATATTATGAAGATAACTAAATTTTATAAGTGGATTGTCAACCTGTATCAAATTTAATTTTGGTCTTAAGATCTAAATGTGGAAATGTATTAAATGTCTTTATAAAATATATAATCAAAGACAATTTGGCCCAGTCAAAGGTAAGCAATTTCTTTTTCAAAATTGGAAGTAAGAAAATAAAATTATGAGTATTAGGTTAAAATGCAGACTCTTCAAAATTTGAAGATCAAAATTAGAGTGTGATTAGTCTTATTCTATCTTTATGAGGCTTTACAACTTGTCACTGTAGTCTTTAAATGTAAAGAAATCTACAGAGGTGTTTTGTAGTGAACATTTTTGCACCAATTATTAGCAGCCATGTTATTTGTAATTGTTTAGAAGCATTTACAGATTTATTTGTATTGTCAAGGTAAAAAGCAACCTCCTAGTTGCACATTGGTATGACTAACTACATGCATTTTCTAAATTTAGCAATTTCATAAACTAAAACAGTGAAGCAGCAAGAAATTGTAAGATATAATCTTAAAAAACTGTAAAATGATATGCCAACAGTTAAAGAGAATTATTTTGGGTGATGTACTGTTATGGAAAAAATAAAATAAAAATATAATTAAAAAAAGAAAGGAAGATTAACTAATAATATGTGTGGTGCCGATATACCTTGAAAATTGTAATCCCTTTGGATTACAAATATTGAAAATCTCTTAAGAAAATTTGTATTGTATGTTGATCTAAAATTTTGTTAATCTGGTAAATAAAATTTTAACATGAAATACTTTTAAGCTCAATAAGAGACCATAGCTTCTAAATTGATTTAATTTTGGTTCAATGGTTTAACCAAAAGTCTTCTTTCCAAAAATGATTTAAGTAAATTAAAAAAGGTATACCCATTATTTGTGGTCATTTAAAATAAGCTAAACTTGCCTTAAAAGAGCAAAAATAAAATTCATGGTAATTTACATATGATTAACTGGCAGACTTCAAAAGTAGAAACATTTGTTTGTTTCTTAAATCAGTTTTGGTCACCTTTAATAGTGTGTTTAATAATTGGAAATTTAACAATTTATTACAGCTGTTTTACTGTTATACTGTGAAAATATTTCAAAGTATATATTGTAAACAGAGAAGAAAATGTTAGAAAGGAACCTGTTTATTTAAAGCAGATGATATCAGACTTTGAGGTGCAGACTTCATCTACAGTTTTCACTAACGATTTTACTTAATATTTTAAACTTCAAAAATTAGGATTGTTTTGGAAATGTTTTGTGCTCAATCTAAACCTTGAAGGTTTTATTTTCAGCAAAGTCCCACACCATCTACATCAACTAGTTTTAGAAGCTGGAAAAGTTTTCCTACAAACATATCAGCTCTTTAAAAGCACTTGTCCCATTTTACCTGGGTTAATTGTTTTGATGTAAACTTTGGATCAATCCTTTTGTCTATTTATGTGTTTGTTGCGTGTGAAATATGCTGGCCACCTGTATATTTGTTTAATTCCAGTAATACTGAGAAGTTTGGTTTTGTTTGAGAAGTTAATTTATTTGGTATTTCTACCTTTCATGATAAAATACAATTTTCAGAACCTTACTCATTTTTGGCATTTCAGTTATATCAGAAACAATTTTTAACACAGAAACTCAGCTAAAAATTTCCCATTTAAAAACGTTGCATGATTTTCAACAATTATCAGGAAATATTAATTGGTTACAACCTTATGTATGTTTAACTACTGGGTAATTGAAATCCCTATTTGATATTTTAAAAGGAGATTCTGATCCAAAGTTCCCCCGGGAATTAACTCCAGAGACCCAGCAAGCTTTAGAAAAGGTGGAAAAGGCAATTTCCTCTCAGTTTTTATATGCATTACATTATTTCTCGCCATTTAGTTTTATAATTGTTACTACTAGGCATATATCCAAAGGGTTAATTTGGCAAAATAATCCCCTTTCCTAAATATATTTATCGGTTTCCACTAGAAAGATGTTGGTTCCTTATTATGTTTTGGTGGTGGAACTTATTGAAATAGGTAGAGAATTTTGTAAAAAAAAATATGTTTTGAAAGGAACCTGATTATCTTATACAGCCTTATAATAATCAGCATTTAAATTGGCTAATGCAGAATACAGATGAAGGGCCTTTGGCACGTGCCTCTATTAAAGGAGACGTTGATAATCATTATCCAGGTTTGTACAATTTTTTAAAATGAATAATTGGATTTTTCCAATCTTAACACAGTCCTCTCTTATTAATACACATACTTCTCACTTAACGACCAAGTTCCATTTCAACCACTCGGTCGTTAAGCGAATTGGTCGTTAAGTGAGGAACTGCATGTACTGTATAGAGTACATGTATATGCATAGTACAGTATGTGCATAGTACTTGACAATACAGTATTCTGAATAAGTAAAATTACGAGAAAGATCAAACTGAAAAATTCTACTTGTTTTAATTTGCATGAGTTGTGTCATTTACACACAGTACTGAAATGTATTACAGAACATAAAGTTAGTAAAGTAGCTACAGTGAAGAGATGGTCGTAAGTGTAAGTGGTTGCTAAACAGGTAGGTTGTTATGTGAGGAGTATCTTTCATGTAAATACCATTTTTACTGTTAGATCATCCAATGGAAATGCTGCTTATGTGGTCAATAATGTACCCACCACAATCTGCACTGATTAACTTCAGCACAATTGGTGGAATTGTGTGCAGTTTTAGAAGTATTTAAAAGATATTCAAATGTGTCCTTTAATCTATATACAGACAGAGCATATGACGTATATTCTATACCTTTGTTAGAAACAGTAAGCTATTTAAAGTCAATTTTCAATGCCACCAAATTGTTCAGTGGCATTCAGATTAGAATTAATTAGAAAATAATCAATTAGAAAAATAACTATGCCAATTTTCATAGGCCATTTAAGATCTCATTTGGGATTCCCAGGACCATTGTCCTTTGGTAACTCCCTGGCAGATGAAGCAACAAAAGATACAGTCTTGTGGCTGAAGATGTGGATGCTTCAACATAGGCCCACTCTTTGCACCATTTAAATGCTAGCACACTAAGGCTTAAGTTCAAATTTACCAGAGAACAAGCCAGAAAAATAGTTAAACAATGGTCTGCCTGTGTGTCTCAATTGCCAGTTCCTCATTTGGGAGTAAACCCCCAGGTACTAATTCACAATGTATTGACCTTGCTTTTCAGTTATGGGCATGCCTAAAGTCAAAAAAACATAATGGCCCAGCAGGGTATACAGAAGACAAGTTCCAGTACTTTTGTAAGTCATTTTCATATGCCACAAGACAGGAGTTCCATATAACCCCCAAGGCCAAGGAATTACAGAATGAGCCCATCAACCTCTCAAAATCATGATTCTAAGAATAAATATAGGACAAGTCTATGCAATTAAGGGCTCACCAAGCATCATGTTGCACATGCCTTGTCATTAATTTTCTATAACTTGATCAAATAGGCAGCTCTGCTGCCAACAGGCTATAACACCCTTCCACCAAGAGATATGACCTATGGAGAGACCCACTCACAAACATTTGGCATGGTCCTGACCCTGCCTTTATATGGGGAAGAGGATAAGTGTGTGTCTTTGACACCAACGAAGCAGCAGCTCGCTGGCTGTCAGAAAGTCTAGTCAAACAGACTAATCAAACTGCTTCCAGGGAACCAATAAACCCTGAGAAGACTCCTTCTTTCATTACAGGTAGAAACACTGACATGGATGCCTGTCTGCCTGCTACAGATTCTGCAAGTACCGCTGACACATCAGACGATCTGATCATCAAAGGCTGAGTCCCCCCATCCTTTAAATAAGCAATGAGTCATTTCTATCCCAGAAACAGAAACCTCCATAATTAAGGTCACACAAATGGGCCCAGAAGTTCCTTGGTTTTCTCACCTAAAGTTTAATTTATGCAATTTGGCTAAAGAATTCTGGTCCGATAAGGATACTATGATAGTCCCAGGCAATGCTTATTCTGCATGTTGTTGTGATGATCATTATATTTGCCTGGGAGGTAAAAGAATAGCCAAATGTGGAGGCCCAGATGCTTTTTACTATGCTGCCTGGGGATTTGAAACTTCTTTTACAAGATACTGAAAACCAAGGGGGCCTGCCAATTTGATAACCTTAATAAAAGAGGCTAGTGGCCTTATGCATGTCATTGAGTTTACAGAGAAAGATAGAAAAAGCCATGATTGGACTCAAGAAAAAAGCTAGGGGCTTAGGTTATATAGTCCAGGGAAAAATCATCATAGATTTATCTTTATTTTAAAATTAGTACAAAAACCTGCTATTCCACCTGTGGCAGTAGGGCCCAATAAGGTGCTGATGGGCAATAGCCTTAAGAACAAACTAAGCACAGCTAAAACTATAAAATCCACCCAGCCACTTGTCTTGTCTCTGAGTACCCATAGTTGCAATCTTGCAAAGCGATAACCTAGGGCACAATTGGCCTTTCCTCAGCACTTTCTGTCAGGACTTCACCCCCTTTTTCAAGGGGGCAGCTAGGCCTTCACCAGAGCAGTTCTTCTGGTAATCAGCCATCCTGCCATAGGATGGGGACTATGGCAGACTGAAACACTCATGGTCTGTTGGAATGAAGAGTTCTCATTCTTACATTTTGGTGTTATTTGGCTGCAGCATGTTCAAAAGCATTAGTGCGTACATAAAGTTAGTTCTGTCAAAGTATCTTTAGATGAGAAACCTGTATTGAAGAGATATTGTGTAAAGAGTTGTGGGAGTCGAATATGATTCCTTTTATTCAATGGCTGCTACTTTTTAAAATAATAAGCACTTGACTGTTAATTGTTTTCCATATTTGTATTTTTATGAACCATGCCTGACAGTGCTCAGCGCTAATCCTTGCTCTCAGATCGGGGACCACTTCTGGTGCTACTAGGGACCATGTTGGATGCTAAGGAGGTAAACTAGATTGGCTACATGAAAGATGAATGCTCTACTTTCTTTATTATCATTTTACTATTGTAGCAGCCCAGCCTTTTCTGTCTTAAGTGCCTATAGTAGAAACCTTTCCAAAAGAATCCTGCCCCAAACAAGTTGTTTTCATACACATTTTTTATTATGTTTTGTTGTGTAGTTGTTGCTTTTTATTTCATTGAGCCTGATCAGTGAATGAAATTGGTGCTGAATTTTAAAAATAGGCTTGTAAAGAAAACTTGCTAGGCAAAATGACTTAAATACTGGGTATTCTCAAAATCATAATCTATTTATTCTCCATAACTATATATTAAATTTTGTTTTATAGTAGTAAAGGATTTCATCTTTCTCTACAATGCAATATTTTATTTGTCTTGCTGAATAAATTTGTATTACATATACATTAAAAATTGTAAACTATTTTCAGTCAAGTCAAGCACTTGGTGCTTTGAGAATATTTTTGTTTCATATAAATTATATTAGCAGAAGTTGTATTAAAAAAACTATGGACAGGGGCAGTAGTGGTGATGCAGAGTGGTAAGGCATCTATCTTGCTTGTGCTAGTCTAGGACAAAGCGTGGTTTGATCCCTCGGTGTCCCATATGGTCCCCCAAGCCAGGAGCCATATCTGAATGCATAGCCAGGAGTAATCTGTGAGCGTCATTGGCTGTGACACACACACACACACACACACACACACACACACACAAAATCAATAGAAAAAAAGATCAATAGACTACTATATATTCTCCAGTTAACCTAGGTGCTTTAAAAATAATTATCTGATTAAACAAAAGATTTATTATTTATTTTTCATTGCTTAGGTATTCTTTTAACAGCAAATAAAGTCATGAGTAATAAAACAGGGTCTTAATCTGACAAGACAAGCAATGTAATGCTAAATTAAATGTCCAACAGAATAGTTCTGTTTGCATGATTTTGTTTAGGGCATTGCTGCCAGTAATACTTAGGGATCAATATGCATTAGATCCTTTAGATGTCTCCTCTCAGCAACAGCAGGATTAATCCTAAATTTTGAGCTCACTAAAAACCTAGAGCACAGGGAAGAAAGAAGCCTCCCTGGAAGCTCTGAGAGTAAGCATCTTTTTTTTTCATTTTCTTTTTTTTATTGTAAGAATTTATTCAAGAGACAAAATTGATTAACATAATGAGGTAAACTAACATAACATAATATAGTGACATAACATAACATATAATATAATTGATATAATAATACATGTAAGTCAAAGAAAGTTTCTGATTAAAAACATATTTTTTCCATAATGGCTTACATATCTTTCACTGCAGTATTTTAGATACATATTAACATTGGGTCAGGGGAATACCCATCACCAACTATGTCCTCCCCCATTCCAGTTCCCTTTCTACAACCCATATACCCTACCATCACCCCCCGGGCTGCTAGAGTAGGTGGACCCCTCTTTGTCTGGCTTACTATTAGTGATCACATATCTGTTTGGTCCTGGAACCCTCGTTTCGCCTTCTATTTAAGAGGCAGAGAATAAGCATCTTATTTGAAAACTCATTTAGATCAATTCTAGAATCCAATTATTCCCTATACTGAGTAGTTATAAACTTTCTACCTTTCCTAGTGAAGAGCAAATAGCACAAAAACATAAGCAGTGTGTAACACGCTGGGATATTAGGAAAAGTTCTTTAACCTTTGTTTTGTTTTGAGGCCACACCCATCAGCACTCAGAGATTACTTCTGACTGCACTAAAAAATTGCTCCTGGCAGGCTTGGAAAACATAGGGGATGCAGCATTCTAACCTCAGTCAGCCTGCCACATGCTACGCAAAGGCCCTCTCCTCTGTGCTATGGCTCCAGCCCTCTATCCTTTGGATCCTTATTTGTTCTCTTCCCCAGACCAGGGTCCATGAATACCATAAGATAGGAAATAAGTGAAATGTGCCTAACACTTTATAACAGATGTTTGCTTATGTGCTCATGAATTACTTCTCTTTTTTTTTTCATGTGTGTTTTCCCTACATAAATAAATTGAAGGACTGTATGAAAGAATATTTATTATTTGTTATCCATTATTTGCTTTCAATTTTCTTTTTTTTCTTTTTTCTTTTTTTTTTTGGTTTTTGGGCCACACCCAGCGGTGCTCAGGGGTTACTCCTAGCTGTCTGCTCAGAAATCGCTCCTGGCAGGCACGGGGGACCATATGGGACACCGGGATTTGAACCAACCACCTTTGGTCCTGGATCGGCTGCTTGCAAGGCAAACACCGCTGTGCTATCTCTCCGGGCCCTGCTTTCAATTTTCTAAAGCATCACACTACTTACCTGCAATATATATCTACTTGTAATTTGTTGTTATTGTTATTTATTTGGGGAGTCAGGAAACTCAGTGGTGCTCAGGGTTTACTTCTGGCTCTGTGCTTAGAAATTACTCCTTACAGGCACAAAGGATTATCGGAGATACCAGAGATGGGACTTACTTAGGTCAGCCACATGCAAGGCAAACATTCTACCCACCCTATTATTGTTCCAGCCTCTCTACACTTCTGTTTACCAATTTCAAAGGTATGAAGCACTTATGAAGACTGACTGCAGAGAAGCTGCAGCTGGTCACAGGGTCTTTGAACACAGAACTCTGAGAAAGTAGCATAGCAGGGTCACGAGGTGTGATGGCTTTAGAGTGCTGGTTCTCAAATAAAAGTAAACAACATTGCCATATGAGTTGCTCTAACAGCCTTCTAGGTAATATTTGAATATTTCCATTTCTTTTTCTTCTTCTTTTTTTTTTTTTTTTTTTGCTTTTTGGGGCACACACTCCCAGTGACACCAAGGGGTTACTCATGGCTACACTCAGAAATCACTCCTACTTGGGGGACCATATGGGACACTGAGAGATCGAACTGCAGTTCATCCTCGGTCAGTGTGTGCAAGGCAAATGCTCTACCGCTTGCACCACCACTCCAGCTCGAACATTTCCATTACTTATGAGCTCCCAAATGAGGGAGGTGCTTCAGTATAGAGACAATGTTTGGAGAAACACTACTTAATGAAGTGGCATAAAGGTGTGTATCTTAAGGATTTATCCTTGCTTGCAGAAGGTAAGTGGGTCTGAAGAAGTCATAAGCACAACTTCACTTCAATCAACATTGAGCAAAAAGTAAAATATGTAAAAGTGTAATTTAAAGCAGCTAGAAGTTAATGTCTATTCTTTTAAATATATAGCTACCCTAAGGCCTGAAGGGCTAATGAAGGACTGAGACAAATCACATATTCTTTCATATGCATCCCATAGTGTATGTTTGGCATAAGCTAATGAATCCTGACCTACTAACAAAAAACATTATTTCAAGTCCTCAAAATCTTGGAGCAAATTCTTTTTATTTGTGTGGTCTTCAGATTGTCTACCTATATAATTGTGTGCCTGGCCAGCTGTACAATAGGCCGAAGCTTTGTTGTTACAATATCCACATATTTTCTGCAGTGCTTACTCATACATGGTTATGGTGAGCTTAAGAACTCCCACTTTGTCATTGTTCCAGGGATTTCAAATGATAATGGTGCACAGAAATTGTGCCTGATACACAGACTGTGCTGAGTATCAAGAGGAGGTACATGTGGATTTTTAAGATTTTCACAGTAACTTGCATATAGAATACTAATATATATTAGATAGATTTCTTCTAATTAGCATGTACGATTTCCACTTCCTGATTAATTGGAAGGTGAAATGGACCTTCAATATTTAAGGGGCTACTGAGAAAGAATGAGTGGTAGAGATTGTGCTCAGTATATGTAAAGTTCCAGTTTTCATTCCTCACATTGTTTAACATCCTTCCCAGTGACACCAAGTCTGGAGCTGGTAGATCCTACACGCCGTTGCTTTTAATCACCAAAATCTCAGTCCTCAGTTCCAGATGAATAAATCACTAAGAGGTTGGACCAGTCTGTCCACTCCAGCAACAATTAAGATTTGTTATTGTCCTTCAACACAAAGCTTTGTATTTTGGAAGACAGAAAGATTTACAGATTACTCTGATTTAATGATGATTTACTGATTAATGATTTAATGATTTAAATGATTACTCTAAAAGAGTGCTTCCTAATATTCAGTTTACTGCCATCACTGGAGGATATTTTGTACTTTCAGAATCTGATTGGGAAGGTCTTGGTCTGTGTCCCCATGTTCTGCACCTGGAAATAGATTTCAAGTGATGGCCACTAGAATTTTTAGCAGTGGCTCTTGAATTTGGTCACACATTGGAATCATTTGTGTTTTTTTTTTTAACAATATAAAGCCATACACTGAATGAATTCATCACAAATCTGTGGGATGAGATTAGCATGTTAAAGGTGGGGAGGAGAGAGATTTGGGACATTGGTAATGGGAAAGTTGCACTGGTGAAGGGAGGTGTTCTTTACATGACTGAAACTCAACCACAATCATGTTTGTAATCAAGGTGTTTAAATAAAGATATTAATTTAAAAAAGAGTATTTTGAAGCAAAAACTTGATCAATGTGCAAGTTTGACAGCACAGTTGCCCACATATTAGAGTTTTAAAAATGAGTGGCCCTACTCAAAAAGATTAAATTGGTTCAGGTGAAATTTTAACATTAGTCTCTAAAATCTACCAGAGGACTATTAGAAACAAGATTTGAGAAGAGACTTTTTAAGTTAAAAGCACAAATGAATCAAGTCTAGGGAAGTCAGGTTAACACCTTCTTGAACTAAAAATAGAAAAATTAGTATTAAATGTAATTGATTCAAGCTATTATTAGCTTGAAGTAATTAATTTTCTTCTGTTGAATTCCCCTTTCCTTTAGTTGTTCACTCTGAAACATGATCAAATCAATGGCACTTTTCATGTTTACTTAAAAGGCAAATGTTGTTTCAATATCTGTGCTTGGGTAATATCGCCCAGTAGTCCAAAAACAGGACCAATGGAGCATTCAACCTGTAAATCCTCCTCTACCACTCTCAGCACAATCTTGGGGCATATTTTCATGTTTGCTTTCTCATCTTTTAAGGAAATGTTTGTATGTTAGAGCCACACCCTTTGGTACTTAAACATTAATCTCAGCTCTATGTCTAGGTATTATTCTAGATGGTTCTCCAGGGACATATGTGATCCAGGACAAAGCCAGGATTATAATTTGACCCTGGAGCCTGACCCCATGGCAGGTAAACACCTTAAACCTTGAACTAAATGACAGCTATTCCTATGATGTGACTACAGTTACATAGGAATTATTGTTATTACTAGGATGGACCACAGTTGAGTGATCCAAAGTTACCATCAAACCTTCCTAGTTCCACACAGTTCCCACATGATTTGCTGACTATTTTAATATCAATGCAAAATGCATCATTTGTAAATATTGAAAGTCTATTATATTTAAACTAATTTCTTTCTTCTTAAATGGCATTAATTTCTTCTTGTTTTATTCATGAGCCAAGTTTAGATTCAATGTATTCCAGAGATTTAGGGTGGAGATAAAGTTCTAAAAACCATGGGGAACAGCAACATGCAATAGACCCAGGAGTTAATGTTCTTGCTCCTGACCTGTTCCAGTTCTATCCCAGGCACTGATGCCACACTAAGTCCTTGAGCATCACCAAGAGTTATCCATGCACAAATTGCCAGAAATAAGTCCTGAGCACAGCCAGGTATAGAAAATAATCATTAAATATGTAAATTGATAAATTAATGTAGGCAGATAAGATAGGCCTGCAGGAGTTACCACTTTCTTGCACACTCTCTGCTTGCTTTAATGGAAACCATACTCTATTTTTCTAACTTTTCTTGTACAACCCATAGTTCCTATTTATAAACTAACTTAGTACGATAAGCTCATGTGTTTGTTTACCATCCCTTAGCACAGATCCACTCAGTGGTGGCTTCTAAAAATACACTTCAGACATTGTTAAAAGTGGCAAAAAGAATCATGGGTAACTAGTAGAAGGTACCAACGTATCACAGGAAATGGAGAAATAAAGTGAACATATTGAATGGGAAAGAAGGCAACCATAATTACGAACTCTACTACAGACCAATGTAAATTTAACCTGACAAACAGGATGCTGAAAGGAAACTTAAGAGGAATTTGTTTAGTAGTAGGTAGTGTGAAGTAGCATAGAAGAGAAATATAAAAAGGGAGAAATGAAGATAATATAAATATAAAAATATAAATATAAAAAGAGAGGCAATGAAGAAGTTGGGGATTAATAAGGGAGAAAGGAGAGTGGAAAATAGCAGGAAAAGTAAAAATGTTGGCAAGGAAGAAGGAGGCAAGAGAGGGTCTGTTTTCTGAGACTGAACCTCCACATGCCAGAGAGAAGGTCTTTCTTTGTACAGAGGGCAATAAGAGCTCAAAATTAAACACTTGGGGAACTGCACACTTTCAAAATGTGCAGAATTGCTTGTTTTTGCTTTCCAAAAAACAACCACAGAATCCATCACAAAGTACAAATCTGACACAAGAAGGCCCCAGAATCACTCCTGATCAAAAGATACTCCCCAGGAGCCAGAGTGGTGGCACAAGCGGTAGGACATTTGCCTTGCATGTGCTAACCTAGGACAGACTGTGGTTTGATCCCCAGCAACCCATAAGGTTTCCCAAGCCAGTAGCGATTACTGAATGCAGAGCCAGGAGAAACCCCTCAGTGTCATCGGGCATGGCCTAGAAGCAAAAAAAAAAAAAAATGCTCCCCATATTTTTCTAGCCAATCTTGAGTCTTCCTGTAAAAATGTTGCCTGGGAAACAGGGTTCAAGTTTGGACGGTCACTGTCTAATCACCTAGAGTCTAAGTTGAGTCCACATGATATATGGTCAAGGTGGGAGGTACCCCTGTATTGTAAAAAAAGTATGAGCTCTTATACCTAGTAGATAAGAGCTTGTTTTTATATGTAAAATTTCCCCTTTCTTTAGTATGCCTTTGCAGGTGCTGCATTATATTGCTGGTGCATTTGGGGATGGGAAGAAAAGAAAACAAAAACAAGACAAAAATAAAAATATATATACTCACATATATACAAAGAAAAAATAATTTTTAAAATGAATTTAAAATGTAATTAAAGGAACAAAGTGATGCAGGAGACTACCTTACATTTGGGGAAAAGCAGGTAAAGAGATAGTATTATATAAGTCTTAAGCATATGAAGGAAGTATAGGCTTCCCCATTGTCTTTAGAGATTTTCCTATGGGGTGTGGAATCCAGGGTGCATTTTTATAACACACCCTGGTCTTATTGAGATTGAGAAAAAAATTGCGGCAGAGAGGTCTTGGGTAGAGTTCTTGTGGTGGGGATCTTTTTCAATTCTTTTGGAGCTGAGTCTGGTCTCAAACAACAGTCCACATTAGGGAGACGTGAGAAGGAGGGCCACAGAGCATGAGTCAGCAGGGGCATTGTTTGTAGTTCCTTGCAGGGGATGAGGCATGGGTCTGAGTGGGCGTCCCTTCACTGGGTTCTGGGTAATGACTTATTGGGGTATGAGGTCTGTCTTGATACCTAATGGATTAAGAACTGAGGGTAAAGAGTTTCAATAAGGTGGGAAATCGGGTTGGGATGGGGGGTTAAGGGATAGTCGTATTTCTAAAGGGGGTAGAGGAAATAGTAGATGGGAGGAGCTATATACACTATAGGCATGGATTGTTTACAATTTAAGTTTGGCTCTCATGGAGGAGTCCAATCTCTATGTGTTGATGCCCACATAGAAACATACAATAGTTAGTTTAGGTAAAGCTTAAGAAAAACAGAAGGGGAGAGCAAGAAATAAGAGGACAAAAAATAGGTAAATATAGTCCAAAATAAGGTAAAGAAACTAATAAATCAACTAAGAGATATTGTGCCAGTTTTGATATGATATACTGACAATGACAAAATAGCAAGAACTTGACCTAAGTGCTGGTTGTCTTACCTCACCATCTAATGATAAGACAAAATCAGAAGACTTGTCATTCTCTGATCTGTGCAAAAGCCAAGATCACTATCTACGGATGACTGACTATGAAAACCATGACTGGGCAGAATGTGTCCTGGGATCAAGAAAAAAAAGCCCTAGCCTAGGGATTGGCCTACAATCTATACAACAACCAAGATCTCTGATTCCAGAGTTCTGACTGAGACAACTGTAACTGAAAGGGTCTTCTGGAAAGACTCTATCCCAGGATTCATCCTAGGATCAGCACAAAGACCAAGACCACCTACTACAGAAGACTGATTAAAACAACAGTGAAAGAACAGAACTTCTAGAACCTAGTATTGAAAAACTTCTTCATAATCTCCATTCTTTGACCTGTGCAGATACCAAGATCTCTAGATCCAGAGGTCTGATTTTATCACCCATGATGGAGCAAATGTCTTCCATACACCACAAAAGGACCTAGGGGAGAGTAAATTAACATGCAAGGAGTCTGTAATTATTCCCATGACAGTATACTTCAAAGGTGGAGAAACCCTGTATCTCTTAGGCCAAGAGAATTCCCCAATATTTACTGTGCCTTTTCAGAAAAGAAAAAAAAAAAGCAGCGCAAAGTAATTTTTTTATTTCCTTATTTACGTGTGTGTGTTTTTTTTTTTTTTTTTTGGGTTTTGGATTTGTTATTGTTGTTATTCTTTGCATTTTTGTTTTGTGCTCTGTTTTCTTTTTACTTCAGGACCGTGGTTTTTATGTGGTGCTTGTCTTTAATGCTGTAGTGCACATTGGATTTTTTGTTTGATTTTTCTTTTTGTATTGCAGTATTTCTCTTCCTTTTTCCCTTTCTTTCCTCAAACTGATGTTGAGAGCCTCTAAGAACTCCGCCCATTTTCAGATTGTTTGATTTTTACCTCATTTTATTGTTTTTCTTTTCTTTAAACAGAACCACATAACTTGAACCATCTTGCTCTGCCTCTCAAATTGAGGGTGAAATAATGGAGGGTACCCAGAACAAACAGTTGTATGATCACTAAGTAGTAAGCTAGACACAGAGGGGACCACTTATACTAGCAGCTCAGGGTAAGGGAGGGGATATGGGATGCAAGTGGGGAATGAGGGTGGAGGGAGGACAACTTTGGTGATGGGAATCCCCTGATTCAATGTTAATATGTGCATAAAATATTACATAAAAGGTTTGTAATCCACTTTGGTCAAAATAAAAATTATTATAATGTTAAAAAAAGTGTCTCCTATGAGATTTTTTCTCACATCCTGGCTCTTTCTTCTAATGAGACACAGCTATCTTCTTGTTCACTCAATCCCTTGACTTGTCCTTTGACAAGGTAAAAGCTGCCTCTGAGGACCATGAGCAAATGAGTTCAAGAATAGAGCCATGTTTTATCATGTGTGTGTGTTATAATTGATCATGCATTTTGTCAATCCATATCTTGTATTAACTGGCTCTAGCCATATTCACTGTTTGGTACTTGGAATGCAATATGGTGATGTTAAAATGAGATGTGCTTTGAAAGTAAAATACAGACCAAATTCCCTCAAATTTGGAGTTCTAAAACTGCAAACTTTCTCACTAATATATGTATGCTGTTGCATATCAACAAAATGTTTCCCAGACATAGTTGAAACAGAAGAGTTGAGACATAGATTAGACACATAAAATATATTTGGGGAATTACTAAGTAATCTGTACACCAATAAGTCTTCAGGTTTTCCTGCTCTCCACCAAGGAAATAGTTTCTCCTCTAAAGTCTCCATAAAAATACTCCACTTCTTTGCGTGTGTGTGTGTGTGTGTGTGTGTGTGTGTGGGTGTGTGTATTATTGTGAGACCATTAAAAATCCAATTGAGACTGGTTGAAGCACAATCTAACAATCCTCAAGTGTAATCAAACCTATGCAGGACACGAGTTGGAGCCACTAATGAGACGTATATTCCTATCATGGTGCATCCTTCTTCATCAGTCTCATTTTTAGTATGAGGAAGAGATCCCCTCTTCTTGTCATGTCTCCAAAAGGCCTTCTCTTGTCATCCCTTTCTCATTCTCAATCTCTCTCTATCTCTCATGATTGTGGTGTGTGTGTGTGTGTGTGTGTGTGTGTGTGTGTGTAACACTCCTAGGTGCATCTCGCTCTTCTGCCCTCTCATCCTTTCTATCATCTTGTACGTCTACAAGAGCTTACTTCTTCACGTTCAGATCACAGAGGGGGACCTCTTCGGTCTCTGTCATCTCATTTCAGAACATGTCTTTGATTGTCTCTTTAATGGCAACGAAGCTCACCATAACACACACACACACACACACACACACACAGCATGAACTTGTATTAATTCTATATAATAGATTGATCATGCATTATATCCGCAGAAGGTTGGAATACCATGCCATTTTCTGGAATTTAAGGTGTTGCATTATTTCATCAATCATTTGTTTAAAACAAGAAAATCTAAAATTAAATTTGAAATGTGAACCCTTTAGATGTTGAATATCATGTCCGTATCTTGGCATAGAACTGACATATTCTTTTGATTTTAAAATTTCTGATACTAATTTGGAACGAGGTAAGGTTCTGTTAACAGAAATGGATTTGAAGACTCTTTATTAAAGCAGGGAGCTAAAACAGTTTTTCACACTATTAACAGTTGAGACAGCCCTCTATGCAGCTTGAGGTATTACATCAACATGTAGAAAGCTTTTAGGCTTATGCTCAGTACAGTAAACATAACATTGAATACAATAGAATTCTCTATAGGTTAGACTCAAAGATGAGTATAAAACAAGTTGAAGTCACAGTGATGACAAGAGCATTGCTGAGTGGATCAACAACAGCTGCAGCCTTGCAGTTTTAGAGCATTTGGGGGCTTTGGTAGACTTTCTTTTATTTCCAATAGCAAACTGTGTTTCCATTAATGTCTTTCAAACATTTAAAATATGATAATATTTATAAATTTGTGGTTTGGAGAAATGGTTTTAAGTTCTTTTTCTTAATTTTCTTTTGTTACAGGACATACATTCTTGTTTTTTTTGTTTTGGTTTTTGGGCCACACTCAGTTGCGCTCAGGAGTGACTCCTGGCTCAGCACTCAGATATTGCTCCTGGCTCCGGAGACCATATGGGATGCTACGACATTGAACTACAGTCTGCCCTATAGGGTTAGACACGTGCAAGGCAAATGCCCTACTGCTGTGCAATCACTCCAGCCCCAAAGACATAGATTTATTTGAAAAAATAAATTGTAGCAATGAGTGTGTTAACTACGTTTTTTCTTTTTTGATTTTTCAAGCCACACCCATTTGATGCTCAGGGGTTACTCCTGGCTAAGCACTCAGAACTTGCCCCTGGCTTGGGGGAGACCATATGGGTTGCCAGGGGATCGAACTGCAGTCCTTCCTTGGCTAGCACTTGCAAGGCAGACACCTTACCTCTAGCACCACCTCACCAGTCCCTAACTACAATTTTTGAGTGTAGTAGTAGCTATGTTAAAGAGAAACTATTTGGTCTTATTGAAATCAACACAGAAACCAACACAGAACTCGCTGCTGTGGCTTTTCTTCAATGATGAATAAAACACTTATAGAAAAACAAAATACTCCACCTCTGTCAATAACTCAATTTATCTCTGTGAGACTCATATGGGGGAATTCTAGGTTTAGTTGTGAGATAAATTTATCTTTTTGTTTTGTTTTGTTTTTTGTTTTTTTGGGTCACACCCAGCGGTGCTCAGGGGTTACTCCTGGCTGTCCGCTCAGAAATAGCTCCTGGCAGGCACGGGGGACCATATGGGACACCGGGATTCGAACCAACCACCTTTGGTCCTGGATCGGCTGCTTGCAAGGCAAACGCCGCTGTGCTATCTCTCCGGGCCCGAGATAAATTTATCTTAAGGGGTAAAAGGGGCACTGAAGAAAAGGTCAGGAAAGCTGGACCAACTGCTGTTGATTCTTCACAAATCAGATCATCTGATTCAATGCTTAAACACAGCAATGCTATGTTTCAATGGCTAGGAGTACATCTGTCATTAGGTTCATATCTGGTAGATCTCAGAGACCTCTAGTCCTATACTTCTAAGTTGTCAGGGACTATGACAGGCCAGTAATTGAATTTAGGGCTTAGCAGCTGCAAGCTATGTCACCCTGGCCCCTAATCTCTCTTCTTCCCCTCTAAGAAAATTTTCAAGACACTGTGGCTATGATTATCTGTGGTAGCTATAAGAGGAAATAAAGGTACCTGGTGATACTAATCTGAATTTCAAGGTGCTCACAGGGAAGAACAAAGAATGGTTTTGCACCTGTCTACACATAAGGCCAAACTGTGTGCATTAAAGCCAAGGATTTCTTTCTCAGCTTCAAATAAATCCT
The DNA here is from genome assembly GCF_024139225.1 of Suncus etruscus. Lineage (NCBI taxonomy): Eukaryota > Metazoa > Chordata > Mammalia > Eulipotyphla > Soricidae > Suncus > Suncus etruscus. The sequence goes on from NC_064860.1 coordinate 8,064,912, forward strand.
TGACCAGGGGCCGAAGCTAGAGAGCATTGGGAATAGGGTTTGCTTTGCATTTGGTCAAATCAGTTTGGATCCCATATTCTAACCTAAGCCTGCCCAGAGTGGTTGCTGAGTGGAACGTCAGTAGTAATCTTTGGACACTGCAGATATGGCCCCTAAACCAATTTTTTAAAATCTATGTTGTATTTTGGGACAAATCTGCCAAAGCTCAGGAATTACTTTTGGCTCTATACTCAGAAATTACTTCTGGCATCTTCAGAAAATATCTGGGAGGCCAGGTTTCGAACTCGGGTCAGCCACAAGCAAGTCAAATACCTTACACACTAACACCCATTTTTTTAAGTTAAAAAATGAAAAAAATATTCTGACTAACTAAAAAAGCTACGTAGGTCTATCAGACTAGGAACTTTGAATTATTGGAAAAGCACTCTATATTTTTAATCTTGAAAGAAAGTACTTTTTCTCCCTAAAATTGACAAATTGTCTGCTGTAGAGGGAGAGAGGGGATGGGAAAAATAAAAAATAAATAAAATTGACACATTGGGGACTTATGTATTTGAATCCAAATGCTTTATAAGTCAATATTATTCTGGAGATGAATGTGGGAAGGTGATTTGGAATTTCTTGGAGAAGTTGGACAGAATAGGATCATTTGGGATTTTTTTCTTATATTTAAAAAAAATTAAATGTCAGCATCACATCATATGACAAAATAAAAGAATATAACTCTTTTAATAATAAATTTATTAGAGTTAATTCTCTCAAGCCACCCTGATGTGCAAGACAGAAGCTTCTGAAAGAACCAGAAACCTCAATAATTCAGTAATATTTAGTACCATTCTAAAATGGGTTGAGCTGAAAATAAAACCAAAGTTGTCTTTGACAATTTCTCTTCATGAAAGGCAACACAAGACTAGAACCTAGCTTTAGGATGTTGCAGTTCTGTTAATAATCAGCATGTTTCATCCCTGGGATCAAACTTACTCATCGTTCAGCAAAAATTACTATAAAAGGGAGCCAGGATGAAATTCAGCCTCACTGACCTTCATAGAAGAAAAAAATTAATAGACTGAAGTAAGATTCAAATAGGAATGTTTAGACCATATAATGGGAATCAAAAGTCAAAAAAGAGAATTTGTTTTCACCACTTACAGATTTTAAAATATTTTACTTTCTATTTTACATTCTATTTGATACTAGTGTCTATTTTAGTTACTTGAAATATCTAAAAGATTTCATCAAACGTTGAGTGGGATCTTAGGAATTCTCATTTCTCTGGGCTATTTCTGACCCACTCACACTTCAAAACAGAATTCCCAGATATTTCCTGTTTGAGTGTCTGGATATTGAACCTGAACTAAACACAATTCATGGAGTGCAAGGTGGAGTGAGATTAGACCAAATAATGTGAAAGAATCAGCCACTTATTGCACTTAAAATGCTGTTCAGAACTGAGCCAATACATCTTTTTTCTGTGATATAACATTACCTTGGAATACTAAGGCAAGCTAAAAATAAGAAAAAAAATATTTTTAAATAAAGAGATTTAATAATATTTTCCAAGTATCTCAAAACTGGCAGAGGTCTATTTGTTAAGGATTTATTTGACATTTTTTATTAGTTTGGTAGCAGAAACTGTTGGTACAGAAACCTAGAAATCAAAGGCTGATTTTTGTCCAGAGCCTATAGGTTTGGTGTGATTCCTTTTGTAGTTGGGTGTGCTGTTCTTTAAAAATACATAGCTAAGTAAAATATGAAATACGTTGGGATTTGGCCATCATGATTGAGCCAGAGTGCTTGGTAAAGCTTCAAAGTGAATCTTTATTGAAGGCCTCATTAAAAAAATGATTCCATAACATGCAACATGGCAAAATTCAACTAGATTCATCTTGTAAGAAAAACAAATCTTGAACATAACAGTGTATTTATTTCTATCTCATATCCTTTAAATTTATTAATGCAACTCCCTTCGTGGAGGGGGGCAGGCCTTGAATAACATTTTAAGGAATATCTTGATACTCTAAAATGGGGTTTAAAGTAACTGCCATGGTCTTATTACCATCATTTATATATGTGGTTACTGTAAGATAAATAAATGATGCAAGAAGAATAGAAGATACTCAATAAACAGTCTTTACCTTCCTTCCATTTTCATTTGTGTTTTGGACCACATCTAGCAGTGTTCAGGGCTCATTTCCAGTGGTGTCAATTGTAGAACTTCAAGACAATATTCTGGTATTCAAAGCATGTAATCAGCCTACTGAGATATCTACCTAGGCATAAAGTTTTTTCTTCTTAAATAAGACTTTATTTTTTACAGTATAATTTCTTAGTATAATAGATGGAATTGCAACAGAAGAAATTATTTAAAGGATGTCATGATATTTCTTATAGTAAAAATAATACATAATAATATACATTATATATATTTTATGTGTTTATTTTGGTGGATTTTAATTTTATAACTATTCTACTTTATTCTTAACTTTTTATCTTTAATACTGTACTACTTTTGTCACCTTGAAATAGAAATTAGAAATCTTTAGCTCATGTATGCCATCACACTTCTCTTTGTCTTCTAATTTAAACATTGCTACTCGAGCCAGGAATAAATCACTTGCCTTCCATGCAGTGGATCTTGTTCAAACCCTGTTCACCGATAGTTCCTTGAATAACCAGAAGTGATTTTTGTGCATTACTAGCAATAAGCCTTGAACACAATTCCCCCTACAAAAATAAAAAACAAAATCAAAATAAAATTACTCCTATATGTAGTTTCATTTTATTAAAACTGTGTTTTTCTTAGATATATATTCATATTTAACTTCTTTTCTTCTTTTGCTCTTGTTCTTCATCTTCTCTTATTTTTGTTCTTGTTCTTGTTGTTCTTGTTTTTCTTGTTCTTGTCCTATTTCTTCTTTTTCTTCTCCCTTTTCTCCTTTTCCTCCTTCCTTCTCCTCCCTCTTCTTCCTTCTTTTTTTTTAGCTAAGGACTCCTAATTCACATTTATTGAGATCAAAATCAAAGCTCCACCGCCCAAGGGGAGAGGGAAAAAGCCAGATAAAAAAGTAATGAGGTTGCGGCTGGAGAGATAGCATGGAGGTAAGGCGTTTGTCTTGCATGCAGAAGGTTGATGGTTTGAGAGCAGGAGAGAAGCATGGAGGCAAGGCATTTGCCTTTCATGCAGAAGGTCATTAGTTTGAATCCCGGCATCCAATATGGTCCCCGTGCCTGCCAGGAGCGATTTCTGAGCATAGAGCCAGGAGTAACCCCTGAGCACTGCTGGGTATAACCCAAAAAAAAAAAAAAAACATGAAAGGGGAAACAAGACCAATGGAAACCAATTAAGATACATATAAGAACTAATTCAAAGAAAACTCATTGAGATACATATGAGGACTAATTCAAAAGCCTTTATTTACACTCATGTTATAGAAGAGTTCTATTCTATTCTTGGTCAGTTTTCATTATTGACTACTTTAGCTGAGTATCTTTTATTATTTTTATTATTATTTTATGAGGACAGAGATGCAAAGAAAGAGGACAAAGTGAAGTTACAGTGGAAAGACAATCACCCATAAACTCGAAAAAAATCCTCTGCTGACAACTTAATTTTGAACTTTCGGCCAAAAAAACATTAAGATAAATAAAACAAAACACATGCACAATTACTTTGTCCCTAAAGTCTCCAGATTGTAGTACATTATAACATTTCTTAGCAGTACACAAAGCAATCTAAAGCCACAAAATTTATGTAACTCCTTTACCAATGAAGGCATACTGTTTCTTTACAGTTCCATGTACATGTATACTAATTTAAATCAACCTCAAAAGTTTAAGTAGTTTTTTTTTTAAGAATTAGAGTCAAAGGAGCACAGAAAAACGGTGTTAGAGTGGCAATTGTTGTTTGCATAGACCCATCAAAATATGAGGACATGGAAAGGAAAAGCCTTGGCCGAAATACAAGGAGACCTTACCCCTAAAGTTTTCTGGCATAAGACCAACTCTAGGCTCCAGGCATACTAGGTTGTCCAACCCAAATCATTGTCTGTAGTGCCAATACACTTTTATTTTTCACAGTCGCTGTTGTTGGTGTCAGATCCTGGAATCTTTGCATATCCTGCATTGAAGTCAGGATGATGTGGAGTGTCCTCTAGTTTTACCTCACAATTAGAGGGCAATGCAGAGAGCCCTGTCCTGAAATTAGGTCGTTGTTGTCGTTAAGTCTTCTGGGTGAGAAGGGAAGTCTCTTTTGAGTAGATAGATGCCAGAGCAGTGGTAGGGTCTTTCCTGGTAGAGGACTGCTTCCAGGTTATGCTATAGACAACCGTGGTTGTTTCTTAGATGGTATCCCTGGTTCAGGGGTGAATGGAGAATGCCCATTCTTCTGAAGCCTGAGCCAGATCATTATGACAATGTTCAGGATATAAGATCCCATTGCATTACAAGATTTGTGTGTTCCTATCTCTATTAGATAAGAAATTGTTTGTACATATAGTATTTTCCAATTTTAATGTGCCTTTGCAAAAGAGGAACAATGTCACATGGTGTTATTGGTGCATATGGGAAATGCTAGAGCAAGTCCAACAAGCCCCGTGACTTGGCTCTAACATAAACTTTAAACCGATGGACTCTTCTACCAGAATTCCTTATTGAACACTGAACATCACAAAGAGAAGAACAGACAAAAGTGGGGAAAAGCATCACTGTATAAAAGACTATTTAGTAAGTATTATAGGTGTTAAGGAAATCCATATAAGATATTCAAAAGACATATACGTGTCTCTTCTATATCTTTTGAAATAGTTTGGGGGTGTTAAATTCTGTGCACTACTTTGGTCTGTGATTTGGTCTGTGCAGTACTGAAGGTAAAAAGGGTAAATATGGGGTAATTATAGTTGGGGGTGAGAGAGTGAAGGACTAAAAATGAGCTTATAGAGAGGTGTGGGCAAGGGCAGAATACAAGGTGGACATTCTGCATATGCAAAACATACCTTAATCATAGGGAATACTATTCATATGTACTGTAGAAGTTTTGAAAATGGAGATCGGTGAGAAAAAGAGTGGCCAGTGACTACCTCAGCACAATCCAGCAACTCCCAGCATCCCCCAAGCTAGGGAGAAGGCTTTCAGCCTGAGGTCTTCCCAAACACCAAGCCAGTAAGAGCTAGCCTCCAGAACAGAAAAGGATTCAGTAGAGACCGGAAACCATACATCTGTCTGCCCTCCTCCCCTTGTGTTGGTGGAATTTGAATTCCTTATTGATTGTTTCTGAGTCCACAAATAGCTCCCAGAAAGATAAATTAAATCCCATTCTTTCGTTCTCCCCTTTTGGGAGAAACCTTGGTAATAATATCCGGAGTAAATAATCAACACAGACAAAAGATTAGGGGACCAATGGTTCAGCAAAGAGAGTCTTTTGTCAGTCTGTAGCCAGCTCCAAAAAGCAAACCGAACCAGCCATCAGCTCTAGCAAAAAAGCCCCTGTGCTTCTCCAACAAGCTAATTTATTCTTTACTTAATCGCCCCCACCTGGAAGATCCAGGTGGGATGACAGGCAAAAACAATATTAAAAAAATACACTATTTACAATTCCCCCTTTTTTGTAAGCAAACAAAAACAATGTACAATACAATAACAACAATAATAATATAATAATATCTAACCTCAAACACAGTTATAAAAGCAAAACTTTAAATATAACATCAATTTTATAAGATTAAAAAATAAAATATAAAACCACTAATTACAGTAATAAAAAATGTAGAATCAAATATGCTTCAAAGGATTCCAATCATAAAAAATATAAAACATAAGCTAAAAATTTTTTTTAACAAGTCCAAAATTACTCTAACAAAATAGGGCGTATAGAACTCCTAAAAGTCCGACCAAAGTCATTTGATGAATCAGGGAAGACGAGTTGTAACTTGATACAGGATACAGCACTGGAACAGTTAATGATGTATTCCTCAGTCCAAAATCAGGAGGCATGAAATTGTGGGTGAAAGAGGCAATTGCACATGTGACGGGATTCCTATAAATAAAATGTTAAGGACTAGGAAGAAAGAGGGAATAATGCGGAATAATAAATTAGGGTATAAAATGCCAGGAAAAGGGAGCCATATACAAAACATACAAGACAGACAGACACACAATAAGACATATAAATACATACTATACAAAATTATGGGAATAACACTCACTCATAATTACCAAAAATATCTATTGGGAAGGAATTAAAATAGAGCCAAAGAAAAAATTCAGCTGAATCAACAAAAAACACTTTAAAAATACAATAGTGGAAAACTGTTTAGATGGATATTTTCAAATTCACAATAACAAAAAACTACTTTTTTAAAGCAGAATCGAGTAAATCTGAAAAAGAATTTCATGCACAATACAATCGTGAAGTCCTATAACGCAAATATGAAACAGCAAATCTATCGAAATCAGTCATAGATAATGAGCACTGTGAAAAGAGTCTACCCAAAAAGTATGGTTATATCAAAACTATGATTATGCCTCCATCTCAAAATCTACATTGAGGGCAATAAAACAATGATGTTACAATGAAAAGTCAAAAGTTGCCAAATGAATATATCTCAATACACAGTCATAAAGCAACATTAACATGATTAAGAATCTTTCTCTCATATAGGTCTTCAGTAACATCAATATATAACAAAGTTTTCTAATTAATAATGGCCTAAAACAATACTGAAATTAAGGCATAAATATATTATGCAATCAACCACAATGGGGATTCAGCATATTCGCTCCTATTAAGCAATCATACCTAAAAAATGACCCATAAAACATTAATAACAATTGAAAAATAAAGGAAATGATTATTAGGTATTCATAGTAGATCTCTGAGAAGTATAAAACAGGATATATGCTGCTGTGGATTTTACCGATGTAATAGGGATTTTCTTGATCTTCTTGTCATCAAAATTGATCCAATATTGTTCTGTGGTAATTTTACAATATGAAGTACAATGTCCATAGTAAACTTGACCAAAATTATTTGATACTGATGATAAATTGTATTTTTCAGTCTTGTTATTATCTTCCTGAGTGAATTCTGCTAAATTGAGATCTTCTAAAGGAAAGTCCACATAAAAGTATAGTTTTTAATTTGTTTTCCATAAAAAGTAAAACATTTCAAATGAATTATCAATACAGGAGGTATTTTCCACAAATACATTTTCTTTGAAAAATCTCTTTTAGTGTTGCAATTATTACAATGAATTCTATTGTTATCTCTGAAATTAGATATTGTTACATTATTATTATTGTTGTTGTTATTATTGTTATTGTAGTGTACATTATTATTGTTTGCTTACTAAAAAGGGGGAATTATAGTGTATTTATGTAAGATTGTTTTTGCCTGTCATCCCACCTGGATCTTCCAGGTCGGAGGGATGAAGGAAAGAATAAAGAGCTTGTGGGTGAGAGGAGAAGCTCTTTTTGGCAGAGCTGACAGCTGGCTCACTTGTTGTTTTGGAGTTGGCATCAGAACTGTTAAAAGACTTGCCTCACCAACTTTTTTCCCCCAACCTTTGTATCCGTCTGGATTATTTGTCATGGAGAATTGTCACTTAGGCTTCCTCCAGGAGGGGGAACAGAAAAATGGGATTTAATCTCCCATTTTGGGAGATATTTCTGGACTTTCAAATCACCAACAAGGGGTTCATCATCCACACACCCTTGCCCATTGCAGGGGGAAGGGTGGGAAAAGCCTGGCGACCCCCTTTAGAGTCCTCCTGGAACCCACCTTTCTGGTTTCCTGGGCTGGCACCTCGGGAAGGCCTGAAATAAGGGGGAAGAGGAGGGGGATGGCTGGGAGCCTAGCAGGCCTCCCAGCACCCCCCAAGCTAGGGAGAAGGCCTTCGACCTAGGATCCCCCGAAAGCCCATGCCAGGAAGCTCCTTCTTTTAATTATTTTTCTTCTGCTCTGCTTCTGTTTCTCTTCTTTCTATTTTTTTTTTTTTAGTGAAGTGAGATAATTTTTTTAGTGAATGAAGATGGGAGAATATAAGAGAGACACACAGGTTCAGGAGCAAATACAGGCTTCTCTGGATGGGCAAAAATCAGCACTACACATCTCTCACTGAGATGCAGGGGAACATGGAGTTAGGAGACTTAACCAACAAACTCCCTATATCAACTCTTGTCTCCAGGCTTCCTGCCAATTTTTACTGCCAACGCTCATCTTTTGTGAGTTTTTCTTTGATTCTCTGATACAGTCAATGTTAATATACAACCATAGTTTCCAATCTCAAACAAGACTTAGATGATTTGTTCACACTATGGTTAGAAATAAACAATACGGAATGACATATAAATATTGTGCACTGCTGGCCAGAAAAATCACAAGGATTATATTTTCTTTTTGTATGTTCCAATATCAGCAACCTTGAACCGTGCAAGGGAAATGTTTATGGCCTCCTTGTTTAAAACATTCTCTCCGTTATTTTTAGTTATGCCACATTTTTAGTATTTTATATTTGAAACACAATGTACTTCGTGTTTTTCCCTGAACAGATTTTATTGGTCCTTTAGTTAATTTCACTTTTATCATACCTAAATTTTTCCCTTTTATTTATTTATTTGTTTATTTATTTGGCTTTGGGCCACACCTGATGATGCTCAGAAATTACTCCTGGCTATGTGATCAGAAATTGCTTGGGGAACCATATGATATGCTGGGGCTCTAACCACAGTCCTCCTAGGACAGTTGTGTATAAAGCAAACACACTACCACTGCACCACTGCTCCGGACCCCCTTTTCCCTTTTAAATATATCAGTGTTTCTAATTATTGTCAAAGTGTGGGCTGCAAAACTTATGGTTATCTCAACCATTTGGGGGGGCTACAAAAATATTTTCATAATAGCCCTACAACATTACTTGCATTTTTCTCTATGAACATATGTAATGTGGTGAAATGGGTGAGGGTCAACTGTGTGAATGCTTGTTAATGACAACTAACACTATTTAAAAAATAGTATGAGAAATAAGCTACATTTTCATTTTTGTTTGTTTTGGGAGCTACACCTGGCAATGCTCAGAGTCACTCCTATATTCACTCAGGAATTATTCCTGGTTGAACTCAGGAGACCTTATGAGGTACCAAGAGTCAAACCCTACCTGTTTTGCTATGACCCTGGGCCCAAATCAACTACACTTTAAAATGCATCTGTTAAAGCATGAAAAAAATTCAAAATCTTAATTTTCTGGCTAAAGAGTTAGTGTGCAGCTGCCTAAGCTGTGTTCAGGTTTAAAATCTTCAGCACCAAAGATGGTTTCCTGTGTACCACCAACAGTAAATCTGAAGCAGAGTCTGAAGAACACTGCATCACCATATGACCCCAATCTCTTCCTCAACAAAATTGATTTTATTAAATATTCTACCTTGAATAACAGATTCCATAAAATCTGACAATATATTAATTCACATTACTTAGAATTTATAAACTTATTTCATAAGCTTAATATTTTTACCAATTTTAATGTTTATGCTTTTATATATGCTATTATGCATTTATAACCTTTCAGTGTATTATTAATACATAGTACCTGTGTACAATTTTTTTCATATTTATCAGACATAACATTTTTCTGCTTTTGTAAATATTTCTATTTTACTTTTCCTTTCATAGTTTTCTTGCTAAAATATATAGAGAGATGCAAGTTATTTTCTATTTTATATTTTACACTCTGTTAAATAACCATGTTAAATTTTCCTATTATGAAAATATATGAAAAACATATGCAAATAAAGACAAATTTTGATGTATTTGTTTGCGTTAGTTTAAAATATTGTATTTATATTCGTTATTTAATACCTTGTTTTATTTTTCAAATAGTTGAGTATTTCTTCAGAGATTTCTCTATAATTTATTTCCAATTTAGTTCAAATTGTCTTTATAATAAACTTTGTTTAACTTGATATATTATATATATACATATATATCAAGATTTCTTTAATGCCCTAGAGGACAGTCATTAAATGTTCTCTTTGTCCAAGAAAAAAGAATACAATCTACTATTGTTTGTGTATGACAAAAATCAAGTGAACCAATATATATATGGCAGTGTTAGTTAAGTTTTAAATTCTTACAAATTTCTACTTGGTCAGTGATTTGTTCAGTCACTGAAATTTTACTTCAGTGAATGATTTCTTTATTTTTCTGTTATGTATTATTAGAACTCTTTTATTAGGTGTTAAATATTAGGTCTTAAAAAATCAAGGCCATCTCATCCTGGTATATATTCCTTTATCATTAGTAATGGTTCTATTTGCTCTGGAATTATATTTTGTCTTATAGTACTATGGTCATTTTATATTTTTTATTTGTGATATTATTGGGTATATCTAAGGCTTTTTTATATTTATGCCATCATTAAACTTATTTACTGATGTTTGGATTCCCAAATCTATGCTACTTTGCCAACTATGCCAGAAGGATCAATTCTAATGCCAAGCAATGTGGCCCTGTGGTGCCCAGGGCCAACAGGACTATACCCAATGATGCTCAAGGGCCTCAAAAGCTATACCCAATGGTTTTTAGGGAGCTAATGGATCCATAGTGGATCAACATTCTTTGTAGACACATGGCACATGCATGTGTCCCTAAAGCTATATTCCTACCACTTTATAATTATATTTAATTTATGTCATATAAGCATCAATTGTATTGTCTTTATATGCAATATTACAAATGCTATCTGATTATCACAGTAAGCTGAATATTTACACATAATACAATTATAGATCTAGTTAGATTTATATCTTCTGGGATTTTTTTGGATGGTGGTTACTAGAAGTTCTTAGGGTATACTCCTGACTCAATTCTCAGGGATCACTCCTGGCAGTACTCTGGAGAGCATACATAATGCTAGGTAAAAAGCAAGGCAAGCACTAGCTTTCTAGCCAACGTTTTTTGTAAAGTCTATTCTTAGAAAACTGTTTTATTCTTACTTTAAAAACTACTAGAGTTTTTACCACAAACAGAAATCTCAAGAGAAAAACATGTACATAACTATTTCCATTATTAGTAGAGATTGATGTTAACTTGTGAATATTTATCATGCAATGTAAATTTCTAGGTAATATGTACCTTATTTAAAAATATATAAATGCTGGAGTTGGAGCGGTAACACAGTGAGTAGGGTATTTACCTACATGGATTTCAGACAATCCATGTTCTATCTACGACATCCTATATGACCCTCTGAGCCTGTCAGAAGTAATTTCTGGGTGCAGAGATAGGAGATATCTCTGGACACCATTCACCATTGATTGTGGCCCAAAAATCAAAGTAAATATATAAATAAGATAAAATGAAAATTCAAATCATCAAATAATTTACCAGGGCATTAAATTATAAATTTTCAAATAATTTACAGCCATTATCTTGAATGATATTGAAGTAAGTCTGTTTATAATTTATTTTTTTAAATTTTAAAATTCATTTTCTTATAACTTCTGCTACAAACTAGTATTGTATAGGATAGATCTGGATGATTTAAATAGTAAAATACCAAGAGAATTTAAACATGCATATGGAGATGATTTTTACAGATATTATTATCTTTAATAATGATCTAAGAATAACAAAGTACAAATGTGTATTGAAAGTAAGTTAGAGAAGATGAAGGAAATATTGACATGAATTTTAAAGTTGAATGACCTTTGTTCATATGTGTATAGGATATTCATTTTCTATATTCACTGAAGTAAATTTTTGGCATAAATCCTGGCCTACTTGGACCACACCCACTGTGACAAAGTATAAAGAAGGGTTGCAGGCCATCTCAGAGGTTAGAACATTAGTACAGTAAGTAGAACACAGCCTTGCACCCAGCCAATTCTTATCCTTAGTAGCCCATATCATTTCCTGAACCCAACAGGAATGATTTCTGAGTAAGTTCTGAGCACCATGAGGCATGCTGCCAAGTGCCCCCACCTCCAATAAAATAAACAAAAATGGCCATCTCATTAGTATCTACTACCACATAGCAGAGGGTTCTTATGGATGAAGTTTGAAAAGTTATTTTCCTTAAAAAGTACTCCTGCCGAGTTGAGGTCCTAGGATTGTGCCCCAACCTTATATTTATACAATGAGTAATAAAAATTTCTCAAAGGCTCCAGCCTAGAAAATTTAAGTAGTCATACTGTGCTATGCCTGATCAATTGATGACTCATGGCTTTATATAAAATAAAATATTAGCAAGTTTTTCTAGTAAATCAACATCAGATATCCTGTTTTCTCTTAAATTAAGAAATATTCTGTGCTAGTTTTCCTAATAAAATTTTGTTCTCTGATTTCAGGGTTACATTCAATGTAGAAGATCTCAAACCCAGTACATGAGTTATGGCTAAGAAAAATAATTTTCACTCAATCTAAACAGAACTTCCAAACATTAAGGAGAACTAAACTAAAGTAAAATGGAATTAGAATAAATAAAGCTCCAGAAGTTGAAAGATGGCTTGGGAAAAAGTTTAAAGGGCTAGAGCATATAAATTGTATGTGGTCCTCTTATTTCCATCCCTAGGAATGCATTTGTACCATAAGCACTGCTAGTTGTGATCAGCATTGAACACCTTTAGTGTGACCTAGTGGTCTCAACTGTCTTCAGATAACAGTTCCCCTGTTGACAGTCTAAGCATTGGAACTTCAAGAGTCCCTTATCTGATCAAGAGTGACAGAGAGAGAGAGTCCAAGAGAGACAGAGTGACTGAAAGAGACATAGAGAAATAACAGAAAAGGAGAAATGAAGAGAGAAGAAAGAAAGAAAGAAAGAAAGAAAGAAAGAAAGAAAGAAAGAAAGAAAGAAAGAAAGAAAGAAAGAAAGAAAGAAAGAGAGAGAGAGAGAGAGAGAGAGAGAAAGAAAGAAAGAAAGAAAGAAAAGAGAAGAGAGAGAAGAAAGAAAGAAAGAAAGAAAGAAAGAAAGAAAGAAAGAAAAGAAAGAAAGAAAGAAAGAAAGAAAGAAAGAAAGAAAGAAAGAAAGAAAGAAAGAAAGAAAGAAAGAAAGAAAGAAAGAAAGAAAGAAAGAAAGAAAGAAAGAAAAAAGAAAGAGAGAAACAAAGAGAGAAACAAAGAGAAACAAAGAAAGAAACAAAGAAAGGAAAGAAAAAAGGAAGAAAGAAAAGAAGATGTAGGAAAGTGTTTGAAGAGAAAGTAGGATATAAAAATGTATGATTTTGTTACGAACTTAGCCTGTAAAAATAGTTTAATTGAAAATCAGCATAGAGGTATTTGCTGAGGAACTGAAATGAAAAAGCAGAAGCAATTATAGTCATCAGGCTTTGACACGTATAGCAGACATAAGATAATCAAAGTCTGTTAATTCAGTATCTAATAAAATAGTAAGAGCTATTAAATAGAAGTAAGACATTTTAATGTTTTAGCAATTAAGGTTTCAGTTCTTCTAAAAATTAGGGCATTTTCTATAAATTAGGAGTTACGAATCTGGGGATATATTAGTAAGTTAAGCATGTTGAGTTATCACACTAAAATCAAGATCAGCTGAAGAATAAAGGTAAATTAGGCTTCATGAAAACTTAAAAGTTTTTCAATCAAAATCCACTGCTAAGAAATAAAAATATGAGATGCTTTTTTAATTGGGCTATCCAAAATAAAAGACATACAATTCAGCAACAAAAATCTTTAAACAAATTCTATTATAAATAAATGGTAAAGGGATGAATAGTTTATTTGCAAAAACAAAAAATATAGAGCTCACTTCTCCTTGGCTTTCCTCTATCAGAAAGCTCACCACACCTGCCTTGGAGACCCAGGAAATGCCCAAGGGACCCTTAATGCAGAAATCAGACTCAGTCCTCTGGGAACATCAAAGACACTGACTCCTGGCCATCTCATTGTTCCATTTTGAGTGCCAATTTTCTCTGGCTGCTCTGCACCGGGAACCCAAAATTATGTGATATAAGCACTTCTGGATGCAAGTTCACCACATCTGTTTCACTAACTCCGTGTGTTTTGGGTTTTACTATCTTGCCTCAAATTTCACTCAAGGTAAATAGGATCATTAATCATTCACCTGATTGAGCATGGGACTAGCATGCTAGAGTGCTGAGATTGTTAGATTAACATTATAGAGAGTAAATTTTTTGAAAAAACACTTTTTTTGGTTTTTTGGCCACACCCGGTGATGCTCAGGGGTTATTCCTGGCTTGGAGGACCATATGGGATGCCAGGGGATTGAACCACTGTCCATTTTATTCCAGCACGTGCAAGGAAGATGCCTTACACTTGCGCCACCGCTCTGGTCCCAAGTTTGTTGAAATTTAAAAAAATGTTTAGATATCAGATATCGGAAATCTGAATCTCAAGCCATAGCCCCCCAAATATCTTTACAAACAATGAAGAAGAAAAGGAATTCACATGCTCAGGTAAACAGGAACATTAGTCCTGCCAAATTATTGAGCTCAAATAAAGCTTCAGTACTCACTCATGAGAAAATTAAAGCAAGAGTCTACCCAAAAATCAGGGAATTAGAAAAATCACTGGAAGAAAAATCAAACAAACTGAAAGATGAACTGATTTAGGGTAATAATATGTCCAACAAGTGAAATTGAAGTAATTAAAATATACAGTGGCCAGTGATATAACAGAATTTAACATATAGAATTTAACATATAGAAGAATTTATAAATGATATTGAAGACAAAATAATGGTCATCACAAGAATGAGGAGACAATAGCAAAGCACTAATAATGAAGTAACAAGAGAAAAGAGAGATAAATGAATAGAAGAGAATGTAAGATTTGTGATAGATAATAACAATAGAACTAATCTTCAAATCATAGGAATACCAAAAAGACAAGAAAAGGGAAAAGAGGAAAAATAACTTGCAGAAAATATAATCAGAGCACTGCCTGATCTCTGGATAGAGGCTCCTATGAAAATTAAAGAGTCAAAACAAACTCAAAGAAAGCAATGCCAAGATACATAGTAATCAAAATGGTAAAATCAAAAGACAAAGAAAGAATACTTAATGCAGTAAAAGAAAAACAAACACTCCTCAGATATAAGAGAAGGAACATAAAAGTACAAGCTATAAACAGACATACAAAGGAACCAGCAATGATCTTTGTTTAATATGATAAAGTGTAATAACTGCTCCGTTTTTGTTAAAAAATATTGAGAGAAATACTTAATTCGTGCAATATGCAGGAAATCCAAGATCAGAACTAACAAAAGTGGTTGTTATTTTGTATAGGCACAGTAAAAGTTGGCTGTAATAGCATCAAAGTTTGTACTGTATACATTATTAATATTTTTTTTGGTTTTGGGGCCACACCCAGTGATGCTCAAGGGCCACTCTTGGCTATGCGATCAGAAATCACTCCTGGCTTGGGGGACCATATGGGACACCAGGGGATTGAACCTTGGTCTGTCCTAGGTCAGCTACTAGCATGGCAAAAGTCCTACCACTGTGCCACCACTTTGGCCCCTGTATACATCATTTTTAAAACAATCAGCTTTTTCCATATCATTGTCTTATACATCTCACAACACGTTTTTTATATACTTTTCTAAACCTACACATTAGAACCTTTCTGCAAATACACTTAATTTGAAAATTCTTAAAACATTCTAACACTGGACACTGTAAGATAAGTCTAGAACATTCAAATGCCTTTTCATAAATATTGTTAAACAAAATCACAAGAACATTTCTGTAGATATATATATATATATATATATATAGTTTTAAAATGTTTGCTAAACTATTCTTATAATGAACACTCACATAAGAGTCTATAGCATATAAGTTCCTTTTCCATTGACTGGTAGACAAAGACAGCAGAACATTTTTAAAGACAATATTTGAGAACAAGTTACGCAATCAAACATCATTGCAATTTGGAAACATTCACTAGGATACCTGAGAACTTTTAAAATTCTAACAACAGAATTTCCCCAGAATTGTGCAAACTAATATTAAACCACTAAAATTTTATACAAAATTTTCTACTTGCACTGGGGCACAGAACAATAAAACGTTAGCTATTAAGACCCACACAGATAATACACAATTTATCTATCAATATAGTGTCAGATACAAATAGGATCAAATAAGAAAGTTAATTTTTTTGGAGGTAACCCAAACCCAGGTGAAAGAGGTTCTGAAAGCGGCTTCTCTTCATCTGGTCTTCCGGTGCTCTTGGATCCTCCATCTTCTCCATCTTCACCTTTGGTGTTAGGCTGCTAGTGTCTCCTCAAATAGCATGGTTAGGGGTTTGAGGTCATCACAAAAGGTCCTTACAGTAGAGGAAAGATGGTAGACATCAGTGTTTGGGACACTGCCCAGAGTCTTTAACTTTCTCCCCTTCACTGCTTCTGTCCTGCCTGAGGGGGGTGGGGGGGGGGCTCTACCACCATAGGTGGTGGAGCAGCTGAGAGAGAACAGGAGATGAATATATCAACTTGGAGCATATCTGCTAACTTTTACTGGCATTCTGCCAGGTCCAGCTACTTTAGCAGTTTTTGGTCCCTTTTGTCCCTTCACAGCATCAAATTCCACAGTCTCCCCATCTCCAACACTACACAGAAACTTCCTGGGATTATTTCTCTTAAGAGCTGTTCAGTGAAAAAAGACATATTCTTTGTTGTCATTTCTTTTGATAAATCAGAAACTATTTAGGACATTGAACCATTTGACAGTGCCCAGGACTTGGATTGCCAGCGTCGGCTTGTCTACCTGACTCAGTGCTGGGGCTCAGGGGTAACTCTGGTTGAGTCATTTTCAGACTCTGAGTCTACTGAGATGGTAGCTGGATCATCATTCTTGGGAGATGGGGCTCTCTATGGTTTAGAGCCAATAGTAAATGATGAATTATCGGACCTGACAAGGCCTTTAGATCGAGAAATCATCACTACTGGGAAGGCACTCTTCCCCTTTGGGGAATGTGTGCAGGATAATCTCTGGGAAGCCTGGCAGATACAGTCCATAGTGAGAAATGCAGGTAGATGGACCAGAGCAACATGAAGCCATTCAGAACAGGAGCCATGTTCACCGATATTTCTGTAAAAGTTGCAGCATATTCAGTCCAGCTCAAGAGGGCCATCATGGTAGAAATCTACCAGAGGGTCAAGTTACTCACCATTGTTGGGGGTTCTCAAGTTCTCAAGTCACCATTTGATTGTCATGCTGTATCTTCAACCCCAGGTTAAAAAGTTTGAATCAGAATGGCACATGAAATAACCCAAACCAGGCTGAGGGTGAAACACACTTAGTCTGGCAGTCTTCTAGTTTGTATGGAGATCAAGTTGCCTGCCAGAATTGTTGTTTTATTAAATATAGAGACCAACGCCTGGGCGGAGCAGTAAAGATAGTTCAAACTATTCTTAGTTAGTCTCACCCAGGTTTACCATTAAGACAATCTCTGTTTGGGGGCAAATCCAAGTTGTAAACAAACATAGAAAGGAACAATGGATGACTTTGTTTAAGATAAGATAAGGTGTATTAATAACTCAGAAAAAAACTATATAATTTTGCTAAGACGAAGGGTAAAGTATGGGATAAAACTAAAAATATGGGATAAAACTAAAATTTTAAAATGAATAAACAAAGTTACAGTATACTATAAGGTCAAAATAGAGCTCATTTAGACTCAAATGGATAATTTACCTAAATTACCCAAATTTAAATTAGACTAATGTTAAGAGCTCCTACCAAAAGAATGCCGGAATCAAATTTGAATCTTTTCTGGGATAAGAATGAACAATGAATATTTCTAATAATGATGTGTACTTTGTCAAGTAACACACAGATAACAGGAGATATTAAAAATGTCCTATTAGAATATATGTGTTTAAAACATCAAACATAGAGTCAATATATTTAGGTATTGAATTATCTCCCTTCAATTTGAGTACCAGAGCAAGCAAATCATAAAGATACAGTTTTGACTCAGTTTAGCTAGGTCATCTAGGAGAAGGACTATGACATAAATTGAGTAGATGAGGACAAGAGGGAGAAGAGGGTATATGAAGGGAGAGAGCTGACTCTTTTGGAAAGGGATTCATTACACTTTGAAGAATTGATGCATTTATTTCAGGTTGACATTTGTCATATTACAGGTTAAGTGGATTTATTCCAGGTTGAGATATGTCATATTATAGGAAAAGTGTTGAGAAAACAATGTCTTTTGATTGATCTGGCTCTGATTCTTTGCAGTTTTCATCACTGGACAGTCTACATGTATGTAATGCCCTAATCGAACTTGGGACAGGGGGATCCCTCTCCCTCTCTGGAGATTATGGAACACACAACTCATCATTTTACATCTCAGTATAATTGAAGTGGCTAAAAAATAAACAAACATAATATCTTCTCTAAGGACTTTTAATTTTTTTCTATTGAAAAAAAGCTGTTTCTAAATCAATTTTGGGTCATATAAGGAAGCAAATATTTTACCACTCAACCACAGAGCTCTGATGCCAAACTGATGTAAACTCCAGGCATACCAATATTCGGGATTACCTCCAGAAATTTTTCGTCATGAGTTCAGGTACCCTCCCTTCAATTTTTTTATACTTCCAGAAATCCTGAGTCCCGAGTGCTGAAAGCATGCCCCACAATGCAGTCATCATAACAGCATTCAGCCAGCTCTGCAAACTTATTCTAGTCTAGATAAATATTTTTCTAGAAATTTTTTGAAACTTCAAAAACTTGTGATAATTTCAAATTGTGAAAAAACATGGGTACTCAGGTAGCAGAGTTAAAAGTAGCAATCTCAGGAAAAGTGGTCCAAATTTCTACCCTGCCAAAGCTATGCCAGCTACACCCATCACCCATAACCACTTATTCCACAATGGGCTGGCTTCACCACTCCACCCTGCAGAGATGCCAAAGTGACCTAAAATTTAGGTTTGCTGTATTTGAGCTAACATCTCCAGGACTTTTTTGGAGTGGTTTAATGCCAGACTTCTCCCCGGACCTTCTCATACTTCTAAAAATTCTGGCTGGCAAAGCCATGTGCCACAAAGCTGAAATGTCAACCACAAAGTTTGGAATTCTTAAGATGAGCTGACACAAGACAACGCCAAATTATGCCAATGCTGTCATCACATTTGGAACGCACCAATTTAGACACAACATGAGCTCAAAGCCACCTATTGTTTAGAAACAAATAACAGAGAAACAGGAAAACATCACTTAGAAAAAATTCTGACAATGACTTAATGACCAGATTGCGTGATATATTAATTTTCACAAATTTTTTCTATATTTTAAAAAATATTTTAACTTACCTTTAAACAATTAATATAAAATATATTATTTTGTGGACGTAAATGGGGTATGCTTGGGAATTGTTAGGAATTCAGGGACAATAGTAGAGGGAATTTGACATTTGTAGTAGGACTGGTCTTGGAACCAATGAATTATGATCAACTATGTAGTATAAGGTTGTTAAATAATTTATTAAAAAGAAATAAAACCTTATTAAAATAATTTAGTTGTATATTAATTAAAATATTTATTTTACATACAATTCATACATATATTTGCTTATTTTATGGAAAAGAAAGATAAAAATGTTCTGTAAATAATATATTAATGCACATGTAAAATAAAAAAATAAAAAGAGCGTCTTTGTTCCAAAACATCTCCCGAGGAAAAAACTAACTGCCTTGTTTTGGATTCTTTAAAGAAAATGAACCTGGAAATCGAGCTCCCATATGATCCAGCTATATCACTCCTAGGAATATACCCTAGGAACACAAAAATACAATACAAAAACCCCTTCCTTACACCTTTATTCATTGCAGCACTATTTACCATAGCAAGACTCTGGAAACAACCAAGATGCCCTTCAACAGACGAATGGCTAAAGAAACTGTTGTACATATACACAATGGAACATTATGCAGCCATCAGGAGAGATGGTCATGAAATTTTCCTATTGAATCTATTATGCTGAGTGAAATAAGTCAGAGAGAGAGAGAGAGTGAGAGAGAGAGAGAGAAAGAGAGAGAGAAATGCAGAATAGTTTCACTCATCTATGGGTTTTTAGAAAAATGAAAGACATTCTTGCAATAATAATTTTCAGACACAAAAGAGAAAAGAGCTGGAAGTTACAGCTCACCTCAGGAAGCTCACCACAAAGAGTGATGAGTTTAGTTAGAGAAATAACTACATTTTGAACTGTCCTAATAATGAGAATGTATGAGAGAAATGGAAAGCCTGTCTAGAGTAAAGGCAGGGGTTGGGTGGGGAGGAGGGAGATTTGGGACATTGGTGATGGGAATGTTGCACTGGTGATGGGTGGTGTTCTTTACATGACTGAAACCCAAACACAATCATGTATGTAATCAAGGTGTTTAAATAAAATATATATAAAAAAGAATAAAAAAAGAAAATGAACCTAATTTAAACGTGGACAATTATTTTCTTTTGTAGTTGAAATGCATTCAGCTTCAGGAATGTGATAAAAAGGCTAAGATACAACAACTTGCAAGACACAGGTGGCAGAAATGGGTGTAAGCAAAGGAAGAATGAATTCTGTAAGGGAAATACTTTGATAGAAGAAAACAATCAAACAAAACTACAAACTAGTATCCCTGATTAACAAATATGTAAAACATTTCAATAAATCTTAGCAAACTTAATCTAACAAGTCATTAAAGGGATCATACATATAACTAAGTAGGATATATTTCAAGTATTTAAGGATTCTGTGACATATACCAATCAATTAAGGAAAGAGCATGTTATTTTATTAATAGACACATTGGGAGAGGATGGTGAAAATAAAAAAATGGAAATCAATTATTGAAAGGACAGAAGAAAGAGAAGAGAGAGAGGAGAGAGAGAGAAGAAAGATGGTATGAATCATCATACTGAAACTCATTCATGAGCAACTTCATAACTTGGTGTTTAAATTAAAGGAGAAAATAATAGTTCTGCCTTATACCCTATGAGAGACTTCTCTAATGTAATATTTTGATTCTTCGTGGAGAACATAGGTTTCCCTAAACAATTGGGTTTTTTTTTTCAGAATTTCTTTAAACCAAATAAGTCTATGTCAAAAATGTATTAATATGAATTTATTCAAACTATTTGGGACTGGAGATTTAGTACAATGAGCACATGTCTTATATATGAACAGCTGAAATTTGATCCCAGCTTTGTTTGTATTTCCTTTAGAAAAAACACTAAGAGTATTTCCTGAACACAGAGTCAGGTATCATTTCACATCAGCAAGAGTGTTGTGGTATATATCTGCCAGAAACAATAAATATTGACAGAAGCATTGCACAATAAAGGGAATATATTAAAAACTTGATGTCATGACTTTTGTGTTAACATGAATGAAACTTGTAGATGTCATACTCTTTTAAATAATTAACAAGAAAGACAAATAATAAATAATGCCACTGATGTATAGAATATAATTAAGTGAAACAATGGAAGGGACCAAGTTAAAAAGAAACACTCAGTGGCTCGAGAGATAGTATAGTTGGTAAGGCACTTGTATTTAGCCAACCAGGATTCAATCTCCCCATCCATGTGTTCCCCTTTGTCCACCAGTTGTAATTCCTAAATCCCACCAATGCTGTGAACCACAGAACCAAATGAAAAGAAAAAAAGGAACACTTGAACCCTGATGACAGAATTGAGGTTGCCAAGAAGAGCAATTCACTGGTCTGTGATGGAGATTTGCACTTTTAGGATGGCTTTTGTATGGCACCAGTCTAGAAAATGTGTGGTATTTTACCCTATCAACCAAAGTTACTTCAGTAAAAAAAAAAAATTATGATCTTTTTTTCCCCTTATAATCTGATGGTAAGAGTCAATACAAAGACTCTCTTTTTTTGTCTTTACCATACATTGCTGCTAGTAAACAGAAAAGTTGGGATTTCCTAAGAATTTCACTCCATTTCTGCATTTGTATCCTGAGAAAACTGGCAGAAATGGTTTGAGAGAGTGTCATCCGGATCATCAGAAACTGTAAAGTAGTAAAATAATTTCCCCTTCCCCTTTTAGAGAAGGTGCTTTGTTGAGGCACCTCATAAATTTATAAACATACTTAAATTTAAAGCTCTCTTTGTGGGGACAGAGCAGTGGTGCAAGCAATAAGGCATTTTGCCTTGCTTGCGTGCTAGGACTGTTTGATCCCCCCTTTCCCATATGGTCCCCAAGCCAGGAGCGTTTTCTGAGCACATAGCTTGGAGTAAGCCCTGAGCATCATAGGAGTGGCTCAAAAAAAAAAAAAAAAAAAAAAGCTTTCTTTGTGATTAGTGCAATATAAGCAATATAAGATTAACTTTGGTAAAGAAACCAAATGTTAAGCCTTAAGAGTTTACTCACTGGCAATCTCAAAAGTGAAGCCAATAGAAAAAAGGCTGGAATTTGAAATGGATTCTATTGCAAGATCTGTGGAGTTGAAATCCTAAAGGGACTTAAGCACAACCTTCTGAGAAACAGAGAAAGCATCTGCTCAAGAAGTTTGATATTTACACCAATGTCTGGTTACTCTTAGCCTACAGGGGCTTGGGGTTTTTTTTTGTTTTCTATTTTTTATATGGGAACTGTTAAACAATTAAACTAATGGATTTTTTAAAAATAAACATTTTTAAGTAAAATATATTTGAATCAAAAGGAGTGGAGGTAAGTATAATAAAAAAAATTTAGAAGCATAAGGAATTAGGGACAAAGAAATTTAATGTTTCTTTGGATTTCCTCTTCACATCTCAACTTAATTCAGGCCCAGAGCAGAAACTGGTGAACCCTCGAGATAAGAGACTCCATTTCCAAACAAAGGCTTTGTTAAGAATTTAAAGGAATGGAGAAACTATTCACCCAATACCATCAGGTAAGGGGCTAATCTCTAAATATACAAGGTACTGGAACAACTTAGTAGAAAAAAAATCTAACCCCATCCAAAAATAGGTAGAAGAAATGAACAGACACTTTCTCAAAGAAGAAATACAAATGGCCAAAAGGCACATGAAAAAATGCTACACAATACTAATCATCAGGGTGGTTAAATCAAGACAACAATGAGGTACCATCTGATACTTCAGAAACTGGCACACATCACAAAATTTAAGATCAGTGTTGGCAGTGGGGAGAAAGGAACTCAAATTCACTGCTGGTGGGAATACCATCTAGTCCAGCCTTTATGGAAAGCAATATGGTGATTTCTCAAAAAAAACCTGAAAATTGAGCTCCCATATGATCCTGCTATACTCCTAGGGATATACCCTAGTAACACAAAAACACAATACAATAATCCCTTCCTCACACCTATATTCATTGCATTGCTATTTACAAGAGCCAGAATCTGGAAACAATCAAGATGTCCTTCAACAGATGAATGGGTAAGAAACTGTGATACATATTCACAATGGAATATTATGTAGATGTCAGGAGAGATGAAGTCATGAAATTTTCTATACATGGATGTACATGGAAACTATTATGCTGATTGAAATAAGTCGAGGAGAGAGAGAGACACAGAGTAGTCTCACTCATCTATGAGTTTTTAGAAAAATAAAAGACATTGTAATAATGACCAGAGACAATAGAGATAAGGGCTGAAAGGGCCAACTCACACTCTGACGGTTCTCACAAAGAGTGGTGAGTTCAGTTAGAGAAATAACTACACTGACAACTATCGTAACAATATTAATGAGTGAGAGAAGTAGAATGCCTGTCTCAAACACAGGCAAGAAGGAGGGAAATGGGGGGCATAAGTGGTGGGAATGTTGCATTGGTGAAGGAGGGGTGTGTTCTTTTTATGAATGAAACCCAACTGCAATCATGTTTGTAATTCTAGTGCTTAAATATTGATATTATCAGAATTAAAATATATTTTAAAGGAATCATCAGTTTCTAATTAGGAAAAAAATGATTATTTGGAGTTTTAGGACTGCAGTTTAAAGACCCAGAAAAATCCTGAGGAGCCAGACTGATAGGTTGGTTGCTTATCTTGATAGCAGCTAAATCCTTGACATCACATGAGATCCTCAGAACAACACAAAGAGTAATTCCTGTATGCAGAGCCAAGATCAATGCTTGAGCATCAACTGGTGTGGTCATTTGGGTGTTGGATCTTGAGTTCTGTACTTTAACAATGTAAAGTTGGTGAAGAGTTAATAATAATTGGTTGAGAATCAAACAGAGACAGTTTGTGTTTTGTGCCTGAGAATGAAAGAGTAAGAAAGAATAAAGTGCTTGGACACCTGAAATATATTTCTAAATGGTTTCATCAAGATTAGGATTTTTAAAATATATACACATAATTATATGTAGAGATTCACATAAATTCAAATATATAAATTCAAATTATATATTTAAACAAAATGATTAGTGTGCTTTAAGTCTCTTGATATTAAAAGACTCACTTGGTTGATGATGAAGGTTAGACATTCTAATATACCTATTTGCCTATACTACCATGACCAACTTTTAGCAAAGAATGAGCCATGCAAAAATAATATTTTTAAATGTTAATTACATTTTTATGACAACCTGACTTAATAAGAAAAAATATTCTCTCTCTATATATTTGTATATGTTTAGGGAAAAGGCTATTTTATAAACAAAACATAAGGTTTGGGACTCTGGATATAGAACTCAATGTTTTTGTGTGTTGGATGACTCCAGCCTTATATGGTCATAAATTTCCAGAGATGAAGATCCTGCCCACCCCCACACCCCCACACCAGATACCTGGCAGGTGTGATTATGAAGTACTGCAACAATAAGATATCAAGTAAAAGGCCTTAAGGTACAACTAATTTGAATTAAGGTCCAGTTTCTATTTTGTGGAATGTGAGTACAAGCAAAAGACTTCAATATACTGAATTTCAGTTATCTCCCCTGTAACCTGGAACAAAATGTCAATAAGAGTTGCCATGAGGATTAAATAACAATGTATTAGTGGGGCCGGAGAGATAGCACAGCAGTAGGGCATTTGCCTTGCAAGCAGCTGACACAGGACTGATGTTGGATCAAATCCCACCATCCATCCCATATGGTGCCCAGTGCCTGCCAGGAGAGATTTCTGAGCACAAAGCTAGAAGAAACTCCAGAACAACTCCAGGTGTGGCCCAAAAACCAAAAGAACAAAAAAAAAACAATGTATTAATGTATTGATCAGATAGAAACAATAAATAAAAATACAAATATGGCAAATAAAATTATATTTTATAATTTAATATATATAATTAAATATTTATATTACCAGATAAATCTCCATTCATATGTGAAATTGTTGTCTGAGAAGTTTAAACTGATAACACAATATCAAATAAATCAGTATCATCAGTAAGTGGTGCATGTTAAAAGATTATTATATTATGATTAAATATATACTTGAATAAACCAATCATTCTCTTGAGGAAGCTAAATAATGCCATCAGAACTATTTACTTCGATATATAATGCATGCATTTAGTGACCATGAAAAAATGATTTGAATAATTGTAAATAATTATTTTGTATTTGGTGGTTATGCTTTTGATTTAAAAACCTGTTTTTCCTACATGGACTTTTCATAAGAAAAAAATAATCATGATGTTTAATCAGGGAAATCTATAACTTTGATCTGACCAATTGTCTTGATTTAAAATAAAATTTTACTCCATTCTTGATGGAGGAAATAGTTTAAAAATTTGTTAGCTTTGTTAGGCAGTCCAACATTTGCAAGATACCCCTCAAAACGAAATGCTTACCTACCTGCTTATATTCCACATTTCAATATGGTATAACATTCATTTTTCAATGCAGCAGTGATTTTAGACAGTTGTAAGCTTGACACCTGATTTTACTTTACAGCACCTGCTCAGAACGTAATTAGCAGTCCACATCTAAAAAAAGGACTTCCATACTGCACAGATGGCATTCCTCAGACCAGACAAGCAGCAAGCAATATCTATTGGCAACTAGCCAAACAGTCTGCACAAAAATTGTGAGAATTTCAAGACAAGAATCTGAGTGAAAGGCATGCTGTCCTTTTTCTCTCAAACTATAAATGAACATCTGTTTTAAAAAAAACTTTCTTCTTAACTTTTCTTTGGACTATAAATGAATGTATTATTAGTGGTCTTTTTTTTTCCACAGTTACTTTTTATTTTATTTATTTTTTTAAATAATACCTTTATTTAAGCCCCATTATTAGTGTTCTTTCAAAAACTATAACCAAACTTTATTTTGCCTAATATATCTACCTGCTCATTAGGATTTTTGTTTGTTTGTTTGTTTATTTTGAGCCCCACCCAGTGAGGCTCAGGAGTTACTCCTGGCTATGTGCTCAGAAATAGCTCCTGGCTTGGGGGATCATATGGGATACGTGGGATAGAACAAAGGTCCGTTCTGGGCCAGCCGTGTGCAAGGCAATTGCCCTACTGCTGCTCTATCACTCAGGTCCTGGATTATATTTTTTATAAAAGTGATTTATTTTTTTCTACAGAGTTCAATTTTAGAACTAATCTAGATGCGCACACACATACATTTGGATAAATATATAGAGTCAAATGGATTTTGTGATTTTATCAGTGCATCAATTAAGCAAGTATTTATCAATTGCTATAATTTGTCTTCTTATGAATAGTTATTCACTGATCATTACCGGAGCTATAATTAACTTTCCAATTATTATATGGTTTTATAATGATATAATTGGAAAGAATTTCTTAAGTAGAGATCATTTTGTACCCTGTAGGTCACTAGGATATTTCAAGCAGAAATGAGTGCGAATTGAGGGTGGTATACAAATAAGACTCAGAGACCAACCTGGAAAATGAGAAGCCTTAAGAAACAAAGTCAGATGGGGACCATAGTTGAAAAAGATGAGACTCTCTGAAGTAGAATGCCAGTCTAGAATACAGACAGGGGGTGCGGAGAGAAAGGGGTGGGGACATGGGTTGTGGCAATATTGCACTGGTGAAGGAGAGTGTTCTTTTTATGACTGGAAGCCAATTACAAGCATGTTTGTAATCATGGTATTTAAATAAAGATATTATTTTTATAAAAAAAGAAAGCTTAGAAATTAACAATAAATATAAAGAAATAAATGAATATGTCTCCATCCACAGATAATTGTTCTTAGTATTTAGGTGTATATATAGTTACATATTCAAAAATAGGATAAAAAAATAAAAAGAGACTCTCTGATGTAGGCCACCAAGTGTTGGTATTATAATATTTTGATACAAGAAATCACTTTTCTAATTTACATAGATGCAGTATATGGTCTTCCAGAGACCGACCAAAGTGCTGGGCATATAAGAATATGCCCAATGTACAATATATTTGGTCTCTTCAAGTCTTCAATCAATAAGAGAAAGAAAGAAGCAAGAAAACCAGTCTTATTTCTAAAAGGGTTAGAGGTTCAGGTTTTGCCAATACAGAAGTAGAGACTTACACTAAATGACAAACCTGTTTCTGGAAATGTGTGGTCATAATTTCAGGTAGAAGGATTAGGGAATACAAATCCTGTTTAGAGAAGTGTAAACTCCAAGTGATAAAGAGAAATTGTCCTGTGGCCATGCAGGGAAAGTGTCAGACAAGACTGTGCCATTTGTGGGCTGATCTATCTTGAAGCCTAGGTAGGAAATAGTGTTATTTTTGTTCAAACTCATTCCAGTGTTATATGAAAAGAATCTGGTTGCTTTTTTAAAGAGAGTGAAATAGAGAGTAAGTGAGAGAGAGACAGAGAAAGACAGATAGAGAGAGAGAGATCTGCCATTGTAAGAAGGGATAAGAGCAGAGGGTGGGAGTGAAACTGGAGAAAATGTGCACTAGTGAAGGAATGGGTGTTGGACATTATAGAAGTCAAACTCAATAAAGATGTTAGACACTGTATGACTGAATATCAAGCATGTACAAATTATTACTGTATATGTTGATTTGATTAACATTTTATTTTTCAAGTGTCTATATGTTTCATTTAGTTTAGTAGCTTTCACTTGACATTTTACCTTTGGAAAGAAAGGTAACCATGACTCACTAATCTTATTGCATAGTGTTATTGTTACTGCTACTGCTGTTGTTGGTCTAGGGAACAGAGGGAACAGAACTGGTGGTGCTCAGGACCTAGTGTCTGGCTTGATTTTTGTGGCGTTAAAGAACCCATACTGTGCCTGAATTATAAGAGTACATCTTGATTGCAGGGCAAACACTAGAGATTATTGAGAGCTGTCTCTGCCCCTAAATTTTGTTTTAAAGGAACCATTTAATTGAATGAATGATAAATCACACTGATAAAACCAAAAGTAGGAGGACTGCTAAATGCGTTACAATTTTCTAAAAAAGTTTGATTGTGGCTTCTCACGGTCAGACTAATTCATTCATCTGTCATCTTACCTAGAGAATCCTCTAGAATTTCAAACGATGTTGGGCATAGAGCCACTATTTCATTGCTGGGTTCAGAAATCTTCTCAATCCCTGTGTGCTTACACCCTGGGAATACTCATGGTTCCCAAATTAACAATACACCGTGTTGCTGTGTGGGAAAGGGGGTATTAGGCCATCTGGAGAGGTTCAGAGCTCACTCCAGTCTCTTTGCTCAGGGACAACTCCCAACCTCCTCGACATAGTAAAATGTTAGCAAAAACAGGAAACTGATAAATAATAAAAGAAAGAAGAAAGAAAATATATTTGTTTTCTTTTATTTTCTTTTTATTTGTTTGCTTGGTGTAGAGACCACTTAATTGTTGTTAGGATGTCACTTTTGCTCCGTGCTCAGGTATCACTCCTGGCATTATTTGGGGGAACATATGTTTTGCTGGAGGTCAGCATCATACAAGGCAAGCCCATAGAGCAGTAATGCTTTAAAAATGTTTCTAAAAAGGAACATTAGAGACGATAAAATATTGAGCTTGAGCAATAGTTCAGTGGGTAGAGTATTTGCTTTACACACAGCTGGCCTATGTTCAATCCCTGGCATCTCATATTGCCCCTCTCCTTTCAGCCAATTAGGAGGAATTTCTGAGTACAGAGCAAGGAATTATCCCTGAGCATTGTTAGCTATGGCCTAAAAACAAAGTTAAACAAAAAGATAAAATAATAACTTTTATCATTTACTTTGCTTTTCCATCTGTCATAACATTCTGCCCACATTTATATATGTGATGTTATGCATAATGGTATTAAAGTTCTTTTACCTTGATTTAATCCATGAGAAACAAAGCGTAAATTCAAATCATAGAAGAAAATATATGCTGACAAGCTTAGGAACTGTGGGAAGTAAAGGAAATCCCGGCCCTGTTAATAATGTATTAAAATATGCTGTTCAGATTTAGAAAAACTTTATAGCATTCAGTTTTTTGAATCTTACTGGATAATAAAATCCCAAAGCCCTCTTACATGATTCTTACAAAATTCTTAAAATACTGTGTGTGCTATTAGGAAGTTCCACAGCGTACATGATCTGGGTTAGAATTATATCAGTAGATAGTAATGAAAAGCTACAATGCATGCCAGGTTTATAATGTAGAATAGCATATGATTTTTACAGATCTTGCCAAACTGGAAGCAAATTAACCACAATAGTAAACAATAGTATCTACAATTTCCTTATCATAATAGGTAAAAGGGATTAGAGCTTTGGTTATACAGGTTATGTAAAACAGTTTTGTGGCCATAAATCTAAGGAACAGACTCAGCGGCACAGAGATCTAAACAAGTGAGATCTAAACTGCAACCACCAAACTTTGGAATTTTCCTGTCAATTTAGGGAAAACGGGATGATAGGGCATGCAAACACTGGTGATGGGAGTTGACAACGGTGGTGCAGTTTGTATACAAATTGTATATACTTAAAACACAACGGCCAATGACTTTGTGCATCAAAATTCTTTAAATAAGTACTAAAAACCAATTTCTTTGAGGACATAACTCTAGAAGGGTGTTGAAGAATTATTGAGCACATTTACATTAAGAGAGGAGAACAATGAATATATTATGCAAATTAGAAAGTTTGGGAGAGAGCACGTACCCCCAACCAGTGCTCTGAAAGCATAAGAGTAAGTCCCTGTGATATTAGTTTGTACACACAAAATGATTCTGTACTAAGGGTAGTGAGGGGCAGCAGCTCTTTTAAGTTAAAAGTAATCTAGTGAGTTTAATTTAGTTTTCAGTCTATCATCATTGTTCTATGAAGTCCCAGTAACTTAGGTGGTGGATTGTTTTCATCATTTATATATTAAATAAGGCCCTTTTGGTCAGCTGGTGGCTTTTTTTTAATTCTTCCTCCCCATTCTTTGAAACCATGTTCTATTATATTACTTTAGAAGAGCTCCCAATTTTCTTATAAAATCATGACCCATAATTCCAATGTCTCACATTTGCTGTATGTCATCTCTGTTCAGAATCACTTTTCCCTACTTCATTTTTCTTACCAAATTGTTTGACCACAATCCTGATTTCTTTCATTTGCTACTTCAAATCAAGGTTTTTTTTTGCTTATTTCTGGAAATTATTTCCCTGCCAAAGTGAATTATCTTCCACTTTGTCTCTATTAAACTCAATTCATTTTATAGTTTTCCACTTCTCCAATTTGTCAAGATGTTTCACGTTTAAAGCTTACAATATGAATGTCAGTCCTGCCAAGATGTCACCAGTGAAAATATATACTTTGTATTCTTACAAGTGAATGACAAAAGAGTGTCTGTTTTATGCCTGAAAAACAACATTCTGAAAATTTTTACTCAAAGTTAATTTAGACATACCGCTAAGAACCATGCTGAAATTTATTACAAAAACAGAAAAATATGATACATGTTTACCAGTTACATTTTCAATACCCTGAATCATGCTGACAACAAATAAAGTGACTGAATCTGTGTTATGCTAATGTGATTATTCTAAAGCAAATTGGTGATGTGTTGATGATGTGTGTTACTGATTGTTTTTTCTACTTCCATTCCTAATTATCTGGGCAAAAAGACTTGATGAATGTTTCCAAACACTTCGAGCTAAAATATAAAAAAGTAAACTCAGATTTGTGAAGTTAAAAATAAGATTCAGATATCCAATGTATATAAACTCATGCAGGATACAAAATACACTATATTAGCATCATATTGACTTCTTTTACTGGTAATGTTGAAAAGAACAGGTTGTTTATTTAGCTTTTTTTTCAAATCAACTTGAGAAACAGTTATTGGATAATCTGATAGAGACAACTATTGAAATGATTAATATCTATTCTATAAAACTTTTAAGATATGGATATTGTTCATCTTTTTTTTCAAAAATACTTCACTTTTTCTTCTAAATTTTTCTTTGATTTCATAAGGTATACAAGAAATCCATTTGACAAATTATTCAAATAGAAAAACAATTAAATATACACATGTTTTATATAATTTGTCTCCCTATTAATTGAATTAGAAAATAACATATAAAGGAATTCTTAAATATGATGTTTTGATTTATAAAATTTCAAATACATTCAGTACTTTTGCAAGTATTAAAATATGTAAGGCATTTAAGGAGTTGCAGTAAGAAAAAACAAACTTATTTATAAAGGATCATTTATTAAACAAGATTCATTTACAAGATACAAATATTGTTGTTCTGTGTGATACATCATGTATGAGAAATAATATATTTATTCAACTGAATCTGCAGATATTCAAAATTGTATTATCTACCACCAGGAGAACTCAATTTTATTTTGGCATTTGTCTGTCATTTCCGTACAAGGGTAAACAGTTCTTTGTTAATTAAAATGTATTTGTAAAAGAAACATTTTATAGAAATAAAACCAGTGAGTGTAAGAGAAAACCTCTGCTGCAAAGTAACTCAATTGTTTATGATCCTAAATTTTTCAAGCTATAAGAGAGGAAGAATGGAGGCGCAAGGTAAGTTTTATAATAAAGTATGAGCAGCAGATGATAAAAAAAAATGCAACATAAGATTTGTTTTGTCTGTGGTACAATATGCCCTATCAGACTCTAAAGAATGTTTCTCTACTTGAACACAGGTAATCATGTGTTGATTGTTTCTGGAATGACAAAATGTATAAAAAGACAAGACAAGAAGTTGGTTCTGATTGCTTATTTCATCAGCTAATATGAATGCACTGCTAAACTTAGTGAAGACAGGACAATGATTTTAGGTTAATATATACAGAGTTAAGATACATTTTTTTTTAAATCCACTTACGAGTGATTTTAGGCACAGTGGCTGTCCAGGATAAAATGTTTCCTGGTTTATATTTTGAAAGCGATTTGTCAGTGCAAGCTAAAGCAAAATACCTGCTTCCTTCATCCTTCTCGCCTTGTACATCTGGAATGTTCAAAGCAAAGTTCATCATTTTGTCTTCATTCTGAAGCATCTTGAATAAACAAATATGTCTCATGCTTTGCTTTTGGCGGCAAGGTAACTTTCAGTGCAAGCAAAGCAAACACGTCCTTGCTGTCATATACAAAACTTACACATTCGAAAGGCAATCAAAGCAAGATCACCTTCTCTAGCTTCTCTGTGGAACTATCAGTGGCACTTAGTGGAAACCCTTTGGGACCTATTGAAAACATACTTGAGATGCCCGGACTTAATAATATTAGAAATTATTGTCATGGTCACCTCTGTG
This sequence comes from Suncus etruscus, assembly GCF_024139225.1. Taxonomy (NCBI): domain Eukaryota; kingdom Metazoa; phylum Chordata; class Mammalia; order Eulipotyphla; family Soricidae; genus Suncus; species Suncus etruscus. The sequence goes on from NC_064860.1 coordinate 8,097,499, forward strand.
TGTAAACGATTTTTGCTTAAGGCTTGCGGTCATAACACTCATTTCCTGAGAACGGAGTGGATCATTTCTGGATATCATAAGTGTGCGTGATCAGAGCTGTGGTCGCTGTCGTGACTGTCGTCATTGGCTAACGAGTCCCCTGTTTGCTGGAGTGTGGCTGCCCCAATCCCTGAAAGCTCTGAGGGGAGCAGGGTTCCTTTTTTCACATTCACCAGTTCCTTTTCTCGAGCTGCAGCTCCTTGTTGTCCTCCTTTCACTCTCTTCCACTTCATTCTTCTGTTCTGGAACCAAACTTTCACCTATCACAAAGAAAAGAAGCACAAATAGAAAAAAGAAATTGAGTGGCTGGTTTTCTTCTTCCTCCCCCATTTTTTTTTCATCTATGAAAAGTCATTTCTCAAAGACTTTTACAAGAACACTGTGATCGAGAGACTATGAAAATAAATCAGTCTTCAAAGGGTGTCTAATCTAGCGTTGTTTCATGTTTCACAACATGCAATACAAAAGCAGACACCATTTACGTTTGCTCAAAGTTATTTGCTTCCAAATGTTAGGATAACCTAAATTGACTTAGTTTTTAATTCTCACGTCAGTTGAAATTGTATTTGGGAAAGAAAGAGAGAGAGAGAGAGAGAGAGAGAGAGAGAGAGAGAGAGAGAGAGAGAGAGAGAGAGAGAGAGAGAGAGAGAGAGAGAGAGAGAGAGAGAGAGAGAGAGAGAGGTCTAACATTTTCAAATCCCCAGTTCTTTACTCTGCCAGAGGATTGGGAATGAAGCTGTATCTCACAAGTTATTATGTCACTGAAATTTACTCCTGCAAAAATTCACGAGCCTATTTGATCATTCTGGTTCAGTAAAATTCTATCCTCTTTTTAAATACCTTTTTTTTAATCTTGGTTTGCCATTTAGTACTTTAATTTAACTTGAAAATGTCACTAATAATTTCTGAAAAGCAAATCAAAAATGTCATCAGCAAACTAAATGATAATTGTAAGTTTTTCTTATGATTCTATTAGATTCAAAGCAACTTTGAAGATAATTTTTTCTTTTAAAAATTGTCTAGAGTACAGGTAGGGACGGGGAAAGGAGAAGGGATATTTGGGTCATTGGTGATGGGAATGTTGCACTAGTGATGGGGGGGTGTCATCTGATATGACTGAAACCCAACCACAATCATGTTTGTAACCAAGGTGTTTAAATAAAAAATTTTAAAAAAAGAGGAGGAAGACCTTGAAAAATAATAACAATTATTATTTAGGAAAAAATTGATTTTAACTAACATATTTGATATATACCATTAGATAAAAATCTAAACACATGCAATGATCATAAATCATCAGAGCCAGAATGATGTTGGCATTAGTATTTTTAATTTCATTTAATTTTAGATTCTGGATGTATTCTGGGCTTGTTACTTCAGATAAAGCTTGGTGATCACAATGGAGCATAGAAGATCAAGGACTCTACCCACCGAACACTCTTCATCTGCATCATTGTACCTTCTTGACTAGGAGACATTTTCTTCCTCTCACCATATTTTTTCAATATTTTTTATTTCTTTCATTTGGTTTTTGGTTTTGGAGCCACACTCAGTGACTCAGGGATTATTCCTGGCTCTGCCCTCAGAAATTGCTCCTGACTTGGGAGACCATATGGAATACTGGAGATTGAACCCAGGTCTGTTCTGGGTCAGCTATGAACAAGGCAAACGCCTATAGCTTGTGCTATTGCTCTAGTCCCTCACATTTCATTTTTATATGTTTTTATTAAGCTATGTAATTCTGTTACCTTGTATTTTTGGTCTAACCCACTTAAGGTTGTGTCTAACTCACTTAAATTTGTGGCACATATAACCCCCAAACTTTATCTCAGACAAAAAGTAAAGTAAAACAACATTTTAACATGTAATCATTAGAAAATATTGATTTTAGGTTTATCCAAGTGGATTATCAACTACAGACTTTTGTATTATTATTGATTAAAATCTTGCAAAAATTCATTTTTATAACTATTGTTTCAATGTGATAATAAACCATAGTTTAGCCATTTTTCTGCATATGGACAGTTGACTTGCTTTCACTGTTTTCCTTTAAAAATGATGTAATATTTTTTGCTATTGTATTTTTTGGGGGAAGGATCACATCCAGTGATGCTCCGGGGTTACTCCTAGCTATGCACTCAGAAATCGCTCCTGGCTAGGGGATGATATGGGGCATTGGGGGATCAAACCGGACTGTCCAAGGTTAGCGCGGGCAAGCCACAAGCCTTTCCCCTTGCGTCATGGCATTGGCCCCTGCCATTATATTCTAATAAATATGTCATAATATTTTTTTTGGTATGTTAGGGACCATATAGATAGCTCAAATAATTAAAGCACATGTCTTACCTATAGGATCCCCTGGTTTAATTCCTAGTATTGCATGATTCTTTGAGTTCCATGTGGTATGATCCAAAGACAAACAACAGAATAACTTCGTTGACTATATATTTAGGGATCTAATTGTTGGTGACTAGGTATAGGAATGTCCAATGTTTTCAACAAACATTGTTTTTGTTTTTGTTTTCGGCCACACTCGTTTGATGCTCAGGGGTTACTCCTGAGCTAAGCACTCAGAAATTGCCCCTGGCTTGGGCGGACCATATGGGACGCCAGGGGATCAAACCGCGGTCCTTCCTTGGCTAGCGCTTGCAAGGCAAACACCTTACCTCTAGCGCCACTTCACCGGCCCCTTGAATAAACATTTTATGTAACTTTCACTTTAAAGTTTTCATCCCTACAGGCCATTATGAGGTTTTAATTTATATGCACCTTATTGAATTGGAGAGTTAGTCTTCTTTTTCCATGTTCAGTGACTATATATGTTAACAAAACATGCCTCTTGTTTTTTATTTTTTTATTTTTCTAAAGAAGTTAACATATTCAGAATACCAGGTTTTTAGATAAGCATCAGGATATGGACTTAAAGAATGCTTGCAGTGATTTGATTTTGTTAATAAAGAAAGCAAAACTAAAAATGAATGGAGCTCTATCAAACTTAAAAAGTTTCTACATGGTACAAAAGTAAATGTAAATACAAAGACATTATGCGCATGCAATACATCAGAAAACAAGTTAATATTCAAACTATAGAAAACACTCACAAAACCATATCACAATAAACCTTGAAAACCCATCAAAAATTTGAAGGGGAAGTGACTATAAGAAGATATATGAATTTTCCACAGGTATATGAAAAAGTATTCATTATCAGTTATTAATGAAATACAAATATAATGAAATGACAATGAGATGTAAGCTCACACCAGTGATAATGGTATACATCACGAGAAGCAAAAGGTCTTCATTTTTTTTCTTTTTTCTTATTTAAACAACTTTATTAAATACATGATTGTGTTTGAGTTTCAGTCATGTAAAGAACACCACCCATCACCAGTACAACATTCCCATCACCAATGTCCCAAATCTCCCTCCTCCCCACCCAACCCCTGCCTGTACTCTAGACAGGCTTTCTATTTCCCTCATACATTCTCTTTATTAGGATAGTTCAAAATGTAATTATTTCTCTAACTAAACTCATTCCTGTTTGTGGTGAGCTTCATGAGGTGAGCTGTAACTTCCAGCTCTTTTCTCTTTTGTGTCTGAAAGTTATTATTGCAAGAATGTCTTTCATTTTTCTTAAAACCCATAGATGAGTGAGACCATTTTGCGTCTTTTTCTCTCTCTGACTTATTTAACTCAGCATAATAGATTCCATGTACATCCATGTATAGCAAAATTTCATGACTTCATCTCTCCTGACGGCTGCATAATATTCCATTGTGTATATGTACCACAGTTTCTTTAGCCATTCATCTGTTGAAGAGTATCTTGGCTTTTTCCAGAGTCTTGCTATGGTAAATAGTGCTGCAGTGAATATAGGTGTAAGGAAGGAATTTTTGTATTGTATTTTTGTGTTCCTAGGGTATATTCCTAGGAGTGGTATAGCTGGGTCGTATAATGGGGAGGAAAATGTACAGACACTTTGACAAAGAAGAAATACAAATGGCCAAAAGACACATGAGAAAATGCTCCACATCACTAATCATCAGGGAGATGCAAATCAAAACAACTATGACGTACCACCTCACACCACAGAGATTGGCACACATCACAAAGAATGAGAACAAGCAGTGTTGGCGGGTGTGTGGAGAGAAAGGAACTCTTATCCACTGCTGGTGGGAATGCTGTCTAGTTCAACCTTTATGGAAAGCAATATGGAGATTCCTCCAAAAACTGGAAAAAGGTCTTCATTTTAGAAATGCCATAGACAACTTTTTTGGTTTACTTGGTCTACTATATAAGTGACTAATAAAAGACTATATTGTTTTGAGGTAGCTATACATAAAGCTTCTATTTATATCAAACTTGTGATGTTTATAGAATAATTTTTATTCTTTTATTTTATTACCTATAGTGATTAGATTACATATTTGTTGCTGGAATTCCATGAAGTAAAAGATCAAAATATGATATATACTTACATTTTAAAGAAATAAAAAGATGAGTACAAATATAATGTTATCATGTCCAAGTTTATTTGTTTATATATATTTTTTTGGGGGGCCACACCCAGTGACACTCAGGGGTTACTCCTGGCTATGCACTCAGAAATCACTCTTGGCTTGGGGAACCATATGGGACATGTGGGGATTGAACCTAGGATAGAGAGTGCAAAGCAAGTGTCCTACCACTTGTGCCACCATCTGGCCCCTCCAAGTTTATTTTTAAAGATTATTCTAAGACATCAGGTGGCTCAAAGAAAGCTATATATATATTTAAGAAAATAATATTCTTTTCTAACAAGCATTTCTTAAAAATATACAAAATTACAGATTACATATCAATATTGTCATCTCGTATTTACCTGAGTGTCTTTTAAACTGCTTATCTTAAAAAGTCGAGAGAGAGCCTAGATCAAATATTTTACATAAAATTTAAAAAAATCTCTCATTTGGAGAAATGATATATAAATTGAGTGAATCTTTATAATTATATTTTGTCTTAATGTCAATTTATCTTACTAGTTGATAAATTATTTTAAATAAATAGGAAGATGAGTTTTAAATAAATTATTAAGCTTTAGTCAAGTTTTTTCCCAATAAAAACTGTCATAGTAATTTTGAACAACTGAGTTTACAAATAAATCTAATATCTTTAAAATTTAAGAAATAAAAATATAATTCATAAAATAAATATATGATTTCAGTCTAACATATCCTTACATGACCATAACATGTTTTTTGTTTTTGTTTTTGTTTTTGGCCACACCCATTTGACGCTCAGGGGTTACTCCTGGCTAAGTGCTCAGAAATCGCCCCTGGTTTGGGGGCACCATATGGAATGCCGGGGGATCAAACTGCGGTCCTTCCTTGGCTAGCGCTTGTAAGGCAGACACTTTACCTCTAGCGCCACCTCACCAGCTCCAACCATAACATGTTTTAATAATAGCATCACTGTGAAAAATAAATAACTGTGTAACATTATTTTATATTTCTAATAGATATTCAGTTATGTAATGTTTTAACATCAGTCTCATGAAAAAAATCTTACTTTTTATACTTAAATAACAGAATTTATTATTTCTATTTCCAGATTGGTCAAACTACTTTTTAAATACATAAGAATATATCTATTTCCAATTTGACTCCTTATCAAGGAAAGAAGATAAGAGAATTTCTGCATTACTGAATAATAAAATTTTAAATCTAGAAGTCATTCTATTGTCTTAAATGAAAAATTCCATAAGAATCTTTCCATTTGCCATACATTGAATCCATATCTTCATTAATTTATCCACTCACATTTCTGTCTGTGATATATAAATTCACAATATCTGTTCAATTAAGTTTCAAATACATTACAGGAAAACCAGTGAAAATATGTAACTGTATTTTCAAACAATATTCTAGATAGGCAGAAACAAATGGATTGATAGCTAAATAGATAATTAAATAACTATATTAGTAATGTAATTAATAGATTGATAGTTAAAATAATGCTATAGCTATATTTAAATATCATCCATGGTATTTCAATATGTTTCAAGTAACAAAGAACCATAAAACCAAACATCTGGATAAAAAGTAACTACTTTAGGGATGAATCTAAATGTCTCTAAGCATCTGGAATTGATATATTTAGTATTGTAACTGTTTCAATTTACTTCTGTGCAGTTGAAATACTGGAGACACTGTCAACAAATATTTATTCACATCTTTAACATGAAAACATGCAACAAGCAATGTTAGAAATAAAATTTTCATATTTAAGCACATCCTCTGGGATTAAACTAGATCATAACAAACAATCTTGTACTGTATTTGCCGGCGTATAAAATGACTGGGCGTATAAGACAACCCCCTAATTTTACAGTTAAAACATAGGTTTAGGCCTCTATTCGCTGTATCAGACAGAATGTTCCTGTGCTGCAACTGTATGTACCACAGTGAGCCAATCACAACAAGCAAAGGTTCAAAGGCTCTACTGTCATAGACTTCCTCTCTGACTCTGGCCACTCTGAGCAGGCTTTTGACAGTGTAGATTCGGGTCCAGAACATTGTCTAATTTGCATGCATCAAAAGCCTGCTTGGATTGGCTGAGTTAGAGAGGCGGTCCGAGCAGCCTTGCAGTGATTGGTGCAGAACAGTGTCTAATTTGCATGCATCAAAAGCCTGCTTGGATTGGCTGAGTCAGAGAGGCGGTTGGGGCAGCCTGGCAGTGATTGGTGCAGGATCGAGTTGGAAAATTCGTTTTGTGGCAATATTCAGACAATTCTCATTTAGAGGAATATTGAAACATTTTGGGGGATATACTCGGCTAAGGCAACCCCCCATTTTTGGTTGACTTTGTTTTTGTTTCAAAAGTCATCTTATACACTGGAAAATACAGTAAACCCCATGCAAATGAGCCTTAAAAAGACTTAGGTGGTTCATTAGTTTAGTCAGTAGCTGTGTTAAAGAATTAGAACCTGGGGCCAGAGCAGTGGCGCAGTGGTAAGGCATTTGTCTTGCAAGTGGCTGACCTAGGAGGACCACAGTTTGATTCCCCTGGCATCCCATATGGTCCCCAAGACAGGGACGATTTCTGAGTGCATAGCAGGAGTAACCCCTGAACGTTACCAGGTGTAGCCCCAAAACCAAAACAAAAAAAACAAAAACGAAAAAACAGGGATCAGAACCAAAGATGCACTCTAAGGTAAAATTAAAAAGTAGCAAAAGGAAGTTTCTTTTTTCTTTCTTCAGATTGATACCGTATTAAGTGAAAGAATTTTTCAGCTATTTCCAAGAACACTTGGGAGCTATCAACTGGCTGTTCAAATGGTGTCCAAGTAAGAAACTTGGTATTTATATTGGAGGTTGAAGAGAATGATAAACAACTATGTTATTTTCCACCCATTCCTCCTATTTTAGTGTGACATTAGTGAACAAGCAAACATTAATTCCATGACTTCGTTTTTCTTTTCTTTTTTTACATGACTTCATTTTTCAGTTTTCAAGCTAACTTTCTTTCCTTTTTTAATATATATATATATATATGTATATATATAATTTTATATATATATTGATTGTTGGGCCACACTCAGCATTGCTCAAGGGTTACTCCGGATCTGCACTCAGAAATCAGTCTTGGGTGACCATATGGGTATGGGGAATCAAATTGGGTCCCTCTCATGGTGGCCACATGCAAGGCAAATGCCCTACAACTGTGCTATCTCTGTGCTCGCTATTTTTATTTTCTAATGAGGATCTTTGTTGAGGCTTACCCTAGTCCAGTTTTTAATATAACTTAAAGCTATTTGGATGTACTTTTTAGTTTTTTTAAGTTAAAATGTTCAACTATTTCAGAAATTAGTAGTGTCTGAAAGTCTCAGTGGAAACATTAAAATAATATTGTTAGTAGCATTGGTAATCTTAATATTGAATTTGGAAAAAATTAAGTGAGACCCTACTGTAGAAAAAGCATTGATCACAAGAAAATTTTGTATTCTGGGCTACTTGTTACTTATATTCATCTTTTCAAACTATTGAGATCAACTAGAAATATGGCTTTTGTTCCCAAGATTTTACCTAATTTCCTGCATGATTTTTAATAATCACTGTCAGCGCAGAACTAATATATATGAATAGTGAATGGATAGTGATGACAATGGGAATAAACAATTGCAAGGCATGTGTGTAGCAACTGAATATGGTGTCATGTATTCTATGCACTTTTAGTGTGAGAAAATTTATTTTCTGAGACACAAGTAAATTTATGATATCTCAACTAAGTGTATATAAAGTAAATATGTATACCATTTATATATTTATGGCTAAAGCATATCTAGCCATGGGTATATAAATCTAAAATATACTTTGTTGAATCATGAGTTCTATCATTATATTTTTATTTAATGCAAAGCCACATTGCATGCATTTGTGTCTTTTTTTATTTGATTTGTTTTGGGGGGCCACACCCATTTGATGTTCAGGGGTTACTCCTGGCTATGAACTCAGAAATTGCTCCTGGCTTGGGAGGAATCATATGGGATGCCAGGGGATCAAACCATAGTCCATCCTAGGCTAGCATTTGCAAGGCAGATGTCTTATATCTAGTGCCACCACTCTGGTCCCAGCATGCATCTGTTCCAACATGACACAATGCTCTCCTCAGTGGTTACTTCCCTCCACCACTGTTTCAAAATACCCTAACAATTACTCTTTGGGCCTTATGTTTGGTCACTCCTCAGGTTCTGTTCCTTTGGTCCATTTGTTATTTACATATTTTGTTTATTATACTCCACATATGAGGGAGATCATTCTGTATCTGTTTATGTCCTCAACAACTTCACTCAGCTTGATAATCTCTAGTTTTATCCAGGTAGCATGATTTCACATTTTCTGTGCAGTATTCCTCTGTTAACTCTTTTGTTTTTATGTCATACCTGTTAATACTCAGTTCTTACTTCTGGCTATCTGTTCAGGAGACTTGTTCAGAGTCCCTAGTGGGGCTTGGGAGAACATATGGAGTGCCAAGGATTGAATCCATGTCTTCCACAATTAAGGCAAGAACCTACCCACTCTACCTCTAATTTGTTAGGCTATCTTATTGTAATAGAAGTTTCTTTCATGATGCTGAAATATCTTAATGTAGTTCTATATTTTTGAGTTGTTTTTATTGCTGTTGAAATTGAATTATTTGATGCCAATAGCATGTACAGTTTATGTTTCTTCAAAGGTTTTATTAATGGATTGTGATGTAACATCTGAGTATTTTAATCCATTTTGTGCAGGATGTAACATAATGGTATAATTTCAGCCTTTATCACGTTTTATCAAAGCTTTATCATTAACAATGACCAAGAATTTATTATAAGCAACCTTCATAATTTTATATTCTTGGCTCTTTTGTCATAAACTAAATGTCCATACATAAGAATATTTTTCTGGACTTTCAATTCTATTTTATTGGTTGGTGTGTCATCTTTTATTCTAATTAGTATCACAATGATTTGATTACTATCACTGTAATTTAGTGCTCTATACTTTGACAATATGCACTTATTTTACTGTAGGTAAAAAAAGTTAAACATTGATTGGGGGGAATTTACAATGCAATATGGGACAGAGTACTCATTTACAATATAAGGGAGTCTATTATACTAGATAAGAAAGGAATAAATATCCTAGAATCTCTGACTATAAAAGTAGTCTTAGATTATCTTGAGTGGACATTATTTATGGCCATGAATTTATACTTTATTAGCTAAAAACTAAAATACTTCATGTAAATTTATTAAAAGGAAAACCTCCCAAGATTGTTCCCATTGCTGATGAAAAGACAGAATTGATAATTTAGAACAAGAAAAAATTCGCTTGATAGTTATTCCCAAAAAAATGCCTATTTTGAAAACACATGGAATTGAACCATTTAGTAATTTATGAGTAACAAACAAAACAGAATTCTCATCTTCACTGCTGAAAAAGAAACCGACTAGGTATGATTCTCTATTTATTTTAGCAGTGATATCAAGAATCTATTGTGGAGAGAAAGAGGGAGGGGGGACTCCTTGGTGATGCTCTGAGTCCTAGAGCCAAATTGCTGCTGAGCTCAGGAACAATTTGAAGGTTCTGGTCATTGGCAGGAGCGTCTCTGGGAAGCCCAATCCGAAATCTTTCTGGAAGCTTTGGGGAACAAAATTAAGTTAAGGGAAGCCATGGGGACCTTGAAGGTCACTTTATATTTGATCTTTGCCATCCCTGTGGCCACCATAGGTTCCTTCCAGTTTGGCCACAACACCGGTATGATCAATGCTCCAGAGAACATAATCAAGAAATTTCTGAATAACACTTTGATAAATAGACAAGGAACGGTACCTAGCAAGGTGGTCACCATGACCCTCTTCTCCATCAGCGGCATGATGGGATCCTTCTCTGTTGGAATCTTCATTAACCACTTTGGCAGGGCAATTCCATGCTTATTGTCAACTTTTTCGCTGTCATTGGTGGCTCTTCCTGGGGTTCTGCAAACTGACAAAGTCATTTAAAATGCTGATCATTGGCCAACCGATCATCAGCTTCTTCTGCCGTCTCTGCATGGGTTTTGTCCCAAATGTACATTGGGGAGATCTCTCCTGCTGCCGACTGGGGGGCCTTTGGCACCCTCAATCAGCTAGCTCAATCAGCTAGGCATCGTCATTGGCATTCTGTGGTCCAGGTCTTTGGTCTAAAATTTATCATAGGGTCTGAAAAGTTATGGCATATGCTGCTGGCCTTCCCCATCATTCCAGCCATCACCCAAGTCTTAACCCTTTGGTTTTGCCCAGAAAGTCCTCGATTCTTGCTCATTAACAAAAAGGTGGAGGCAGAGGCAAAGATAAACTTCCAACAATTGTGGGGCACCAAAGACATGGATGATGACATCCAGGAAATGAAAGTAAAGAATGTCCGGATGTTGCAAGAGAAGCGAACCACCCTGTTGGAGCTGTTCAGGTCCTCCAAATATCTGCAGCCCATCCTGATCGACACCATGCTCCAGCTCTCCCATCAGCTCTAGGGAATCAGTGCTGTGTTCTATTACTCAGCAGGGATCTTCAAAGGTGAAGGTGTGAAGGAATCCACCTATTCCCCCCTTGGTGCCGGTGTGGTTAACATCTACTTCATTGTAGTATCTCTGTTTCTGGTGGAAAGGATGGGCTGGAGTACTCTTCATTTAATAGGCCTTGCAGGAATGCTGAATGCTCCATACTGATGACAGTCTCCTTGTTACTGAAGGCTGAATATGCTTCAATGAGCATCGTTTGCTGGTCTTTGTGGCTTCTTTGAAATCTGCCTAGGTCCCAGTCCTTGGCTTATTCTGGCTGAGCTCTTTAGCCAGGAACCCCAGCTAGGCCTTTTGCCATGGTTGTGGCTGGATGTTCCATCTGAACCTCTAACTTCCTGGGGGGCCTGCTCTTTCCTTCAGTCACATTCTATATGGGACACTACATGTTTGTTGTCTTCACTTTGTTCCTCTTGTTTTTATTTGTCTTCCCCTACTGGAAAGTCCCCAAGACTTGGGGCAGGAAGACTTTTAAGATCACCGGAGCCTTTGAAGTAGGGTGGGGGAAGGTTAACACTGATGTGTCCATGAAGGTGATTGACTCCTCTGTGACTACTACAAAGCTGAGGACGATGACTCCATGGTAGCGCAAAGCAAAAATGAAAGGGTCTAAGCCAGACTCTCACCTTCTCACCTCTCTCCCAACACAGAAAAGCACCCTCTCACAGGAGGTGAGGAGGCACCTCATGAGTATGGAATCCAGTACTGTATACAAATGCTTCTACTTAATCTCTTCTCATTCAGGATTGTCTAATATGGGCTCTTGAGGTGCCATTTTGCGTTGGTTGTCTCTTCAATGGCTGTCAACAGTTGTTCTTTCTTGGATATTTCTCTTCCATTGAGGAGAAATAACTTGGCCATTTTTCCCTTGGGTTATAATATTGCTTCCAGGAAGGGCACTTTGGAGGGAAGGAGGATATCATGATGCCATCTGCCAACCTCAGAAAGCAGCAGATGTGCCATGGAGCATGGAGGACAAGAATCAGGAATCCCATAAGGCACCTTGCCTCCCTTCTGTATAGCTCAACAGAGCACCTTCACTTGAGTTTTATTCATTTTTATCTTCTATTGTTATTTCATAAATATTTATATTTTAACTGTAAAGGAATTTTACCAAATAATTATTAAAAATAATAAAATAAGGGAAATTTGGTTTAGAAGGAGGTATCTGAAGAGAGGTGAGGGAAAGATAACTGGGATGATGAAAGTGAAGCTTAAGAGAGGGAAGTGAGGAAGTTCTCTGAAGTTGGCCTCAGTCCCTCTGAAGGAAACACTTTCATTTCTCAGATACAGTTCCTGTATGAAGAAGCTACTGAGGTTTTCTTTGCTTGAGATTAAATGTAGTTATTACTTGAAATCTAGGGTTATCCGGAAGACTAGCATTCTAATTGGTGGTGGCTGCTGGGTTTTCACTAATGGGAACTGAACAAGGGATAGTTCTTTCTAGAGATCTATATCCTTGTTGTATAAAAATCTCTTTCCCTTTTGTAGTGGAATTACTTTAAAAATAAAATAACTACTGCAGTACACATGGTAGGAGCCAAGACCTCTGTTTGTTCTTGGTTTGAGATTTATTATTTTCTCCCATTTTTATCCTTTAGGGGATTTTTGGATATTGGCTTTTTGTTGTTGTTGTTTATTTAGTTTTAATCTATAGCTTTAAAAGATATACTATTGATAGCTGCTGTGAACTGATATGGGATTTGTAAAGTTGTCTCTGAGAGTCTGTTTTTAACTGAGTGGTTCTTAAGTGAATATTGTTGATCTTAGGGTACTGACATGCTTGTCTATATTTATGAACAGTATTAATGTGTCATGTGCCTGGATCTTTCCACCAGACAGCTTCAAGGCCACATAATCTCCAGAGGTTTTTTTTTTTGTTTGTTTTTGTTTTTGTTTTTTATCTCTGGAGGAGGTCCTGGACAGCCCCATTTTTCCTCTCTTCACATTTTATTAGATTACTTCATCTCCGTTTCCCTTGGTGATTACACATTTCAGATCCATGCCTGGAACAGGATTCAGTTCAGTTCTCACCCCTCCTCTCTAAAGTTGGGATGTTGGGGTAGGAGGGTTGGCTGGAACATGGGGGGGCTCTCACTCTGGGTGGGAGTATTCCCCTTTTTTTAGTGACCAGATGGTGAATATTTCCAAGTGGGTTTCTCATTATTCATGTTAATCTGGTTCTCTATTTTGAAATAAAACATTTGAAGAAAAAAAAACAAACAAACAAAACAATCTATTACATAGACTGTCTATTGTAGTTAATCGACAAATTTGCACTATATCTTTGAGGACCTCTGAAAAAAGACTCTCTGAAAAGACAAACATTTTAATCCATTTTTATTTGGCAGTTTTAATTGTGCAAATTTTCAATTATTTTTTATTTTGGGCCAAACCCAGTGATACTTAGGGGTTATTCCTGGCTATGCGCTCAGAAGTCACTCCTGGCTTGGGGGACCATAGACACCAATGGATTGAATCACAGTCTATCCTGGGTCAGCCTACCACTGCGCCATCACTCATACCCCTAAAATATCAATTTTTGTCTAGAGAGACGGTGAGACATTTGTTCTGAATGCAGCCAATCAAGTTTAGCGCTGATACACCCCACATATACCCCACTCCTTCTACCCCAAGTCCCATCAGGAGTGAGTTCTATAACATAATTTGGAGGACACCCTTACACAGTTGAATGTAATCCAAATATAAAAACAAACATATATGTATAGTCACTCTTTTGATCGTTTTATGATGCTGTGTTCTCTATTCCTTTCCCTAAGAGATACTAGCCAGGTTTTCTCTGATAGGTGAAAGAGCCAGAATAAACCCATCAAATTTAATAATATTCTGGGACAGGGGAGGCTTTAAAATCATTGTTCAAGATGTTCCAATTGATTGTGAAAGCTGAAGATTATTAACTGATGATTGATATGGGTAAATGAGAAACTATAAATAGAGGACAGGAATACTAAAAAACTGGGATAGCAATAAAGCCACATTGTAAACGAAATATAATGAAAATATATACAAGCCTAATTTGGTTCAAATATCTCCTATTTTTAATAATATGATAGTTTTCTTTAATTCCTGAATGCAGTAGGTAGTCATTGAGCTCAAGAGCTCCATTTATTTCCCTTATTTTAAATATATGCTTTATAAGAAACAAACATAATTGTGTGACACATTTGATTACAAAATTATTATTCAATGGTAGGGGGTTAAAAATTCAAATTTTGAGTTTTTTTTAAGTTTTCAAATAATTTCCTGAAGAAAACGAAATAATTATTACAAATCACTACAATGACAAAACCAGGATTTATCATGCATGACATACAATGCATCCATGTTATTGTGCAAGTAAAGTCAGAATATACATATATAAGGACTACTCCCAATACTAATAATTTAAAGTAGAAAATACTTCCATAAAATAAGCATACAATAGATTGAAATTAGTTAATATAAATTTGCTTTATATATTATATGCACAAAATATTTTTATCTCTGAATTTTAATTTTAAAAGGCTTCAGGGCAAAAGAGATAGTGTCATGGAGAGGTCAGTTGCTTTGCATGTGGCTGATCTAAGTTTGATTCCAGTCATCCCTTATATTTCCCAAGCTTTTCATTAGTGATCCTTGGACACAGAGCTAGCAGTAAGCCCTGAGCTCTACTGGATTGGTCCCCTTTGAAAAGTTTAAAAGCTGTTACAAAGTCAGAAAACTATATTAAAATTGAATATTCTACTAAAGTCAAGGAACATATTAAAAATGTAGGATTGTATTTAATTCTTTGGTATATACATTTAAGTTATATTATTAAAAATTATATTGTTTTAGGGGCTGGAGAGATAGCATTGAGGTAAGGCATTTGCCTTGCATGCAGAAGGTCGGTGGTTCAAATTCCAGCATCACATATGGTTCCCCCCAGAGCCTGCCAGGAGTGATTTCTGAGTGTAGAGCCAGGAGTAACCCCTGAGTGCTCCCGGGTGTGACCCAAAAACAAAAACTACAAAAATTATATTGTTTTAAAATATAGAAAAGTCAAATATTCAAAATGTGAATGAGAAAATATGTTTCTAATGATATAATATTTTATATGTATAAGTTCTATAAAAGTGTGAGTTAAAAATAAACAGTGTCTGTAGTTGGGTTTCTGTCATAAAATGACTATCTCCCTTCATGGTGCTTAAGCCATATTGGGTGCAGAGATTCGAACAACAGTCCCTCCTAGGTCGACTGCATGCAATGCAAATGCCCAACAACTGTGTTATCTTTCTGGCATGAAATAAAGACATTTTTTAAAAATTAGAATTAAATTGGGCCCGGAGAGATAGCACAGCGGCGTTTGCCTTGCAAGCAGCCGACCCAGGACCAAAGGCGGTTGGTTCGAATCCCGGTGTCCCATATGGTCCCCCGTGCATGCCAGGAGCTATTTCTGAGCAGACAGCCAGGAGTAACCCCTGAGCTCCGCCGGGTGTGACCCAAAAAAAAAACCAAAAAAAAATTAGAATTAAATTAAAATAAAGTGTCAAGTTATAGATTACATGATAAGTATGTGTGACATTAATGTAAAATCAAGGTATTGAAAGTCATATTCAGATTTAAAGATGAAACAATTTCCATTAATAAATATACATACAAATTAAAAAACCCAACTTTAACAAAATAAAATAAAATTATTTCTTCAGGACATGAGCTATATTATGTTAAACATAGATATTTTGAAATTTTAAGAATAGCAAAGCTGGTAACTGATAATACATACATACTTTTCTGTTAAATTTAACACAGTAAAATTCATTTTAAAAACATAAATAAATCCAGATGAGTAATTTAAGAAATCACATGTGTACTGAAGTATAGCTATGAACTAAGCATTGGTTTATCCAAAAATGTCTTTCCATAAAACTCTGTCATTTTCCTCTTATTTTAATATGTCACAATAATTACTACTTGATTTTTGTACCTCTGTCAGATCAACTATAGTCTTGTCAAATTTGTTTTATTAAACAACTTGTATTATTCTAGCAATGATGTTAAATATTATATTGAAAATAACTAGGTAGAAAATATTTCCTCCCTCTAGTCTAGATGGTACTTATATTCTGTAGTTTATATAAAAATAATCTTAGGATTTATATGGATATATAAACATGAATAGAAGAAATATAAAGTAGTTTTAACTTCATTTAGTTTCTTGAAGAGATTATTTGATTACCTCTTCAGAATTTTAAATTACACAACTGGGATATTTGGTTTAGATTCTCCTTACAACCACTTACATTTTTTATCAAATAATTGTTCTCTAAAGGCTTAATTTTGATTGAAAATTTATATTCAAATATAGTAATTTCCTTTTGCTATTATCCTGAAAACTACAATTGTATAAAATTTTATAGGATTAAGAAAGAAAAATAATGTTCACAGTATCGGTTTTTGTTTATTTGAAAACCTTATTTTCTTCTGGTTGTTTTTTATCTGCCAGCTTCTAGTTGGTTCATTAATGATTATTAGTCTTCTATGTACTGTTTCTTAAGTTATGCCTTGTAAACTACATTGAGCTTTGCCATGGATTGCTGGTGATAATGGAACATAGTAAATATATTCAGGCTTTTTCTCTTAGTATTTCTAGAAATGTTTCTACATCATACCTTAAAGTTCAGGGGATCTTTAATTACACAAAATGATATCTAACAGAGACAAGCTGCTGCAGATGAGACAGTCACCTTACCACTGATTCCAGATCCAATTGAATATTGTGTCAAGGTAGCAGTAAAAATATCCACTGAGTCCATTCCAAATCCAGAACACAGGGTTCTGAGCCATAGGTCAGTGTCTTGCACTGACCTGGAATTGATCTCTGGCATCATATGATCCTCAGAGCTTTCCTGGAGTAATTTCTGAATATAAAAGTCAGGAGAACCCCAGAGTGCCTCTGGGTGTGTTCCCATACCCTCAAAGAAGAAAAAAATATCCTGAACAAAAATTGTGCATACATTAAATATTGGTTATTATTTAAAAACAACTATTATTTTTTCAAAACTTTATTACATAGTAAATATAATTGATAGAAAACTGAAAAGGTACTTTTAGAAAAATGCAAATTAAGTTACATATATGTGAACACATATGTACATACATGCTCATATAGAAGTATTATTATTTTGTGTACTACCACTTGAGTGGGGAAAAAAACGAGGGTAAAGAGCTGGTGTGGCAAGGTTTTGCACTTTTTTTTTTTTTTGCATAGGGAAATTAGAAAGGGAATTCTCTTGGCCTAAGAAATACAGGGTTTCTCCTACCTTGAAGCATACTGCCATGGAAACAACTTTAGGCTCCATGCATGCTCATTTTCACACTCCAAGGTGTTTTTATGGTGCCAGGAAACTTTCTGCTCAATTACTTAAACACCAAACCCAAAGTCAACGACAACAGAATAGATACCCAATCTCCCAATCTACAGCAAGCTATACACAGAGGGAACCAGTTACACTAGCAGCCTGGGGGGGGGGGCAAAGGAGGGATATATGGGATGCATGCTGGGAACAGGGGTGGAGGGAGTACAACACTGGTGGTGGAATGGCTGTCATTCATTGTCACTATGTTCCTTAAATATTACTGTGAAAGAATTATAATTAATTCACTTTGGTCACAGTAAACAATTTTTTAAAAAACCTAAAGCACCAGGAATTTAAAATTAGCAAAAGCAGCACTATATGGTTTTTGACTTAAAACAATTAAACATAACATCTGTTTCATTGCCCAACTTCACCTGTCTTTCAGTGAGATCCAGATTCACTGCTATCTCATAGCGTCGCAGTCGGGTCAGGTAATTATGATGGGCAAATTCTGCTTCGAGTTCTCTGATTTGCTCTTTGGTAAAAGCCGTCCTCTCCTTTCTAGGTTTGCTATTGACTTCTGATTTGTAGTTTCCTTCCTGGGAGTCTAGAAACCAAAGGAACAACAACCGCCAAATAGTTTAATTTAGTTAATTCACCCCAAAACATTCAATCATAGAATTCCTGCCATACATATTTATTAGGTAATTACCATTTTAAAGGTAAACAGGTAGAAATGAGAGAAACATGAACCAAACATAGACTGACCCCAGTTTACAGGGTGAGATAAATGTCTGTCCTGAAGTAACCAATACCTTTATTTAAAAAGAGTTTACCTTTCTTCTATAAAAATATAAACTAAAATTTGGGCCCGGAGAGATAGCACAGCGGCGTTTGCCTTGCAAGCAGCCAATCCAGTACCAAAGGTGGTTGGTTCAAATCCCGGTGTCCCATATGGTCCCCTGTGCCTGCCAGGAGCTATTTCTGAGCAGACATCCAGAAGTAACCCCTGAGCACCGCCGGGTGTGACCCAAAAACCAATATATATATGTATATATAAACTAAAATTTGATCTGTTTTTTGAATAAAAGTAAGGAAAATAAAAATATTTCTAGAAAGCAGGAAAGAAATATATTTTGACTCAGGTCATTAACACATATATTGTGATCTAAGTACAATTAAGAAGACATATCCTAAAATATAAGATTTGTAAACAGAGTGTGAAAATGTGAGAAATCTGTTTAAATAGTACCTCAGAAGTCTGGTCAAGCTCAGTATAGTCAAAAGTATTTACATATATGTGTATCATATGTGTTAGACAGAATGTTTAAAAAGGAAAGTAAAGTACAAATAATACCCTTATTTTCTGTAATAATAACTAGTTTGGAACTTATAAAAATTGTCTATATAACTTAAAGTATAAAGGCTGTAAACATTTCTATTGTACATAAAATCAATAAAAGATGTAAATTAAATATCAGTACCAAGTTGTAAAGCTATATATTTTATAACATAAAAATCTTTCTAAGGATCCAATAAACATAGCATGTCATTTATTTTAACACTGTTTTGTGATATAGTTTAGAACACACTCTCAAATATTATAGGAATAATATAACTAATTTTTTGAAATTCCTCATAATCTAAGTAGGGGCATTTCACTGGCAGATTATGTAATGTTAATCAAACTGATAGCAACATCTTGGTAAAGTAGAGCATTTATATTTCTTTATAATTTTTCATTGATAAAATATCTGATGTTTCCTCCAAAAGTTAATAATATGACTACCATATTATTTAATAATCCTACTTCTGAATATTTATCCTCATAATGTGGAAACTGGGGGGGGGTTGGACCACACTAGGCAGCGTTCAGAGGTTACTCCTGGCTCTATGCTCAGAAATTGCTCCTGGTAGGCTCAGGGGGCCATATGGGATGCCAGAGATAGAATCCAGATCTATCCCTGGTTGTCTGCATGCAAGGCAAATGCCCTACCGCTGTGTTATAGATCCAGCCCTAATATGATTTTTTTTTTTTTTTGGTATTTTGGGCTACACCCAGCGTTGCTCAGAGGTTACTCCTGGCTGTCTGCTCAGAAATAGCTCCTGGCAGGCACGGGGGACCATATGGGACACGGGGATTCGAACCAACCACCTTTGGTCCTGGATTGGCTGCTTGCAAGGCAAACGCCACTGTGCTATCTCTCCGGGACCCTAATATGAAATTTTTAACTCAGAATTGTTATCCCCTTTAACTGTAACATTATGAACAATAGCTAAGTTACAGAAACAACTAAAGTTGCCGTCAATAGGTAACTGGATAGAGAAGTTTTGATATTGGTATTGATGCACAATAGAATTCTAGAAGCTAAGAAAAGAGTGAATGTTTGTTACATGCAGCCAATGGAAAAAGTCTGAGGGGATATGTGAGCGAAATTAGTTAGAAAATAAAAGACAACATTTTGGTTTGTATTTGTCTGTTACTGGGTAAAAGCTTTTTAATTTGATCTAGCCCCTTTTATTCTTTCCTTAATTTACCTTGCTAATGTAGTTGTTTTTAAATACTTTTCTGTTATTGAGGCCCTATGGAGTTTCAACTATTTCCTTGAATGTATTTTTATGGTTTGTGTTCTCACATCCAAATCTGTAATCCATGTTGTGTTAATTTTTGAGACTGGTGTTAATGATCCTGCTACTTTTTGTCTGTCTGTTGCTGTCTACTTTCTTGAAACCATTTGTTAAAGAGCCTTTCCTATATCCAATGGGAAAAAAATGAAAAAAAAAATAAAATAAAATGCAATTAATGAAAGCAATAAAATAAACCGATGAAAGGTCAAAAGAAAATAGTCTAGTGAAAACTGAGTTATAAAAATGGGAAAGTTATTGGGAGATGGACAAAAGATAGAGGAGCAAAACTTATTTTCAAAATATATTTGTTTTTTTTTTCATTCAGTACTGAAATACATTAAGAAATTATTTTTCCTTTTCTCAGGGTTCCTTTTCTTTCTTGAAAGAAGTCTCTTTTAAGTGAAGAGTGTCCTACATAATGGAAATTCAGTAGACAAAGTACTCTATTGTAAACAATTCTGGTCTTATTCTTATGAGAATTGAAATAAGTCAAATATAAAGATTTTTAGGTCTAGAAGCAGCAGCAACAGTAATAGATTCACATCAAAATTTTGGCATAGTGGATTTAACTTTCCCTCTAAGGGATCACATAATATGTTTCACTAGCTGGTGCATTGGCACTGTCAGAAAAGTTTCATAATTTATTGACCACATTTCTGGACTCCTGACTTTAATGGCTCTCTACCTTGGCAGAGCAGGGAAAACTTTATCCAGTGGACGATGATGTCTGCGATACGTCACACATAAGCTAAACTGTATTTTAAAATAAGTCACTGGGACCAGTTTTGCTACCTCATGGATGATTTGTGAGTCCTCAGTCCATGTTTTCACTATGCCAACTTAACCTGGCCAAGGGGGAATATGCATTCTATCATGCACTTCTCTTAGTTTCAGAATTTCTAACACATGTCTTTGGAACATAAAACCATTCAATAACAAGTAAACAAAACTTTCAGATGGTTGAATTAAAAAAATATTGTGTCTCCATTGACTATTCTGCAAGACTTCAAACTTACTTCGAACCCAAAATATTCACTCAATATATACAGACTCATTGAAAATAGAAATAGGCAACAGAAATTTTATATTAAGATATCCGTTGAACAACTTTGGGGATAAGTGTAAGCTCCACTTACAAGGATCCATATTATTACTGACTTAAATGAAGTTTTGCCAACTTGGATCCTTGCTGGGTCTGAAATCTGTGACTGATTATTCCTTATGTGGGGACAATGCTATTTTCCTTTCAGTGCAACAATGCTAGAAGCTGCCAGCAAAGCTAGAACATATTTTCTCATGAAAGATTCAAGCTGAATGATTCATGATTAACACATTCCCTTATATAAGCATGAATGAGCAAGTTTACAACCAGGAAAACATAATGACTATTATTTCATTTTGAAGTCTGTTGTTTTTTTTTTCTTTTGTGGTCCTCAAAGTCTTTTAAAAAATATCTTAAATATATACAAAGACAAAATGTGGCCAATGGCTGAACAAATGGATACATGCATTCTATATATATACAGGCCCACTGTAAATAGAAATAGGCCACAGAAATTTTATATTAAGGTATATGTTGAACAGCTTTGGGGATAAGTTACCATTTAAATCCAAAAGCAATTTACTGAATTAGTTCATCATAACCAAATTGCAACAACAATAACTCACATTGTAAATTAATGGCTGAAATTTAGGGAACCATAAAGACTTGGCATTTACAATAATCAAAAGGAAGTAAATTATAGGTAAGATGATAAAATGTATGTCCTTTTTCCCATCACCACCTATGAAAGAAACCATCCATGTGTTTGAGGTAGAACCATTGTATTTCTGAAAACACTTGTATCCCTATTTCATCAATTCTGTTGTGGTTTTCCCCATAATGTATCCAGGCTTTCCTCCTTATAAAGAGACACGGTCGTTGGAGCTGCATTTCTGAACTGGTATTTCCTATAACTTCGGATTTAATTTTTTTTAACAGTTTTTCCTGCATTTTCCAAAGACTAGCATTTACTGAACCGGAGCTTTCTTCTGCAGTCACCTGACGAACTTCTTTGGTGGAAAATGGGTGGAACCTCGGGGGAAGCCTTTGGCAAATTAGACATCAGCTTGCATCTGTGCCCCAGCTGTTGCAACTGATGCAGAACTCTCTGCGCTTTCTTCAATGACTTCCACATCCTATGCCAAATGGTAGGTGTTGAGGGGGAATCTGGAAACTGCCTTCCTTTCTTCCTTACAACCACAAACAAAATGTCACCATCTGTCCAGTATAGCCCAATGTAATATATTGCAATTATTGTTTCTCGTCTCAGATACTTTAATGCACATGTGGGTACAATCTCACACCCACGCTCCACTTGGAGGAAATGTTGACTTATGTGTTCAGGTAGAGTTGGCGGTCTCAGTGCCCTAACCTTTTGCTCCCTGGGACTCTGTGCTAATGGAAGAAGTCTGCATTACTTCCGTGGAGGATAAAAATTGCCCTCTAAGGATCATTTATGTCGAGCATTTAAAACTTGTCCAAATGCAACATTTTATTTTCCCTAGTGGAAGAGGGGTGGTTTGTCAAGATGATATTTTATTGAAGACAAATGGGAAAGCATATTCAAGTGGCATAGATAGCATTTTAGCAAGAAAAGAAATATTAAATTGTATTGGAGTGCATTTCGTAGTGATTCTGGGTAAAGGTAATAATGAGTTATGTTTTTTTTTACTAATTGTAAATTTTATTAAAGAATCTAGCATGTCTTTAAGATATCAAAACATGAAGAATATCTTTCTATATTAGACTCGTATGGTGGAGTGTATTTTTTGGCGATTCTGGATAAATGTATTAACCATTTATCTTTAAGCGATATAAATGCATTCAAGAAAAAATATATTTAAGATATTAAAATATAAAGAATGTAGTTTAGACTAGAATGCATTCTAATTTCTAGTATTTGATATTCTCAAATAGGAATGAAAACTAAATCACATTTTGTTTTAGCCCTTTGGAACTTTTTATCATCTCTCTTTTGTAAATCATTGAAAACATTCACTTAAAGGTAGGCATCAAAAGTTAACAATATTTACATGAGCATAAGAAATGTGGATAAGAAAAGGGAACTGTATAGAATAATTTCATTGATTCTAGTAATTTTCTCTCTCATTTTATTCTTGTTTGTTTTGGGGCTACATCCACCAGTACTCAGGAGATACTCCTGGATCTCCACTCTGAAATTAGTCCTGCAAGCTTGGGGGACCATGTTGGATGCCAGGGATTGAAGATAGGTCTACCGTTTGCAAGGAAAATACCTTACTTGTTGTCCAATCACTCGTCCCTCCCCTTAAATTTCTCATTTTAAAGTGAATATCTTTAATGAGAAATTTATCCTAAATGTACTCCCGTTTTGAATGCTTGGATGGGTAAGGCTTTCACTTTTTATAATTAACCAAATTCCCAGGATTTATTTTTTTAAATAATATAATTATTTAAGCACCATAGTTAAAAACATGTAGTTGGGTTTCAGTCATAAAAAGTACACCCTCCTTCACCAGTGCAATCTTCCTCCCACCAAAGTCCCCCATTTCCCTCCTCTCTCAGGATACCTTAAGAATTCTCATTGATCTACTCTGTAGACTGGAGGACCATAATCACCGTAAGACACATTAGAAATGAACGTGTTATTATTTGCTGAAATGTTTAGATTCGAAAAAGTAGAACTGAAAGTCGTTATGTTAAATTCAGAATAGTATTCAGCACAAAAGTTTTGCATCCTTTTCTATATATTTGATTCAAATAAAATATATGTATGAAAATAATTTAGGTTTACTTATCAAATACATTTTAATCTAAAAGAACAAAGCAGTATTTCCATTCTTAATAAGTCATTTTAATAAATAACTTTTCAGAAAATTATGGATTTAGTCAATTATGTTCTTAAATGACTAAACATGCAGAAAATATTTAGCAGGCTAGACCTGTGTATTTTTATGGTTTTATGTACTCTTTCAATAAACAGTCTTCAAGTTCATGGTCTCCTGCCTTATGTATGAGACAGAATAACATTTCTTAGAGTAGAATAATACAACTGAGTCTATATTTAGTAAAATTGAAGAATATCAACTTTTAATTATATGGATTATATTTATTATTTTTATTATATTTATTTAGCTAATTGTGTCTTTTTTTTTTCAGCTTAAGGGATCATATGCATATAATCATAGGGATTGTACTGAGGACACAAACATGCCAAGCAAACACCTAAACCCGTAAGCAATCTATTTAGGCTCTCTACTGTATCCTTTGAACTAGTAATTTATAAAACATATATTGAGTCTTATTTGATGGGTGATATTGAGAGATTAACTACTGTGCAAATTGAAATTGTTTTTCTAAAGTTCTTCAATTTTAATGTCCAGATCTGACCATTTATCAATGTATTATGATCCATTTAATGTCTTATTCTATAATTAATGTATTTTAGTTCATCAGCAATCATCAGTTTTTCAATTATACATATGATGAAATAGCAATATAACCATCATTCACCACTGTATAAGTTTATATGATCGCAACATTCATTGCACATTGACTACGAAGACATTCAATATGAGATTTAAACTTTCATTTGCATTTGGACATTGAAAAACACTTTTTTTCTCCACCACTCCCTTTCTATTCCTTTGTTGATGTTCTTATTTAAAGAAAAAATATTAGTAATGTAGTGTAGGAGATTTTGAGAGTAAATAGCTAATGATAGACACCAACCTTATGATTACTAACAACATACAATCATAAAAAATGAATGATTAATGATTAAAATAATAGATTAATGATAGAATGAATAATTCTATAAAGAGAAAATTATGAAGACATAAACTTTTGATCTGTTTTCATTTGTTACTTGTGTAATAAAATACAATTATAATTTTTAGAAATATATCATATAATTATCATGAGTTTTGAAAATTCACCATGAAAAATGTAAACAAAGTCAAGCACAAATACACTGTATATTTATGTGTGTATTTGTGTGAAAACATAGTGATTATAATACAAAATTATTTTTAAAATTACCACCAACTTTGTAACTGAGTGTGAATATAGATATGAATAATTTGAAAATCTAAACTTTAGAATTCATATAAATATGAAGACTGAAGGATGAGAAAAATAATACAAATGTTAAGGCATTTGCCTTTCAATTTGAAAATACTGACACAAATTCCCTTAACACCATCAGAATTTTCCCCTAGGCACTACTGAACTACTGTGTGTGACACCAAACCTCCCCAAATATATAAAATTAAGTAAAAATGTTATCTAAGGTCATCCACTCTGCATATGTGGATTACATAGGGATCACATTAGGGAACATACAATCACCTTGTCGTTACATTGTACTCTTAATTTAAGCTGACAAGTATTGTAACAGAATATTTTATTCATGTTATTATCCTTCTTTCTCATTTTGAGATGATAATAATTTCAGAAATTTTAACTAATTAATATATATCCAGTGGGCAGGAGAGATTTTTATAGGTATTAAAGTGCTGATTTTAAGTGTGACTAACTCATGTTTGACTATCAGTGCACCACATAAGATTCCTTATGTATTTCCAGGAGCGATCCCTGAGCAAAGACACACACACACACACACACACACACACAGGAGCGATCCCTGAGCAAAGACACACACACACACACACACACACACACACACACACACGCTTTTAAATATATCGGTATCTTATTTCAATCCGTCACTTTTTCTACAACCAAAATATGAATCCAGTTTTACCTTACAGTTCATGATTAGTTTAGTACCTTTATTTTTAAATACTGAAACAAAAACAGTTGACATTTAAAAATATTTATGACCTTGGGGCCGGAGCAGTGGCACAAGGTGTAAGGCATCTGCCTTGCCTGAGCTAGCCTAGCATGGACCACAGTTTGATCCCTGGCTTCCCATATGGTTCTCCAAGCCAGGAGTGATTTCTGTGCACATAGCCAGAAGTAACCCCTGAGCATCATCTGGTGTGTCCAAAAAGCCAAAAAAAAAAAAAAGTTATGACCTTGATTTTTCTTTTATTTGGTTACATGTATTTCTTTCTATTAGTAAAAAGACCACACCAAGTAATTCTCCCCCCATTATTAAAGCTAAAAATAAAATCTCCAAAACCCTAAGAAAAATTGATATAAATAGTATAGACTGTTGTATAAATTTAAGTGTATTTCACTGAAAACTGCTTTGAAATTTTAGAAAAGAAGCCAACTTACATAAAATGAGAAGCCAATTCAACTTTCTTGAGTAAAATCTATTATAAATTAATTTTTATTACCAAGTCCAAATCACATAATAAAAAAACCCAAACCATGTCTCCTGAGTAAGTATAAACTTATCCACTATTTATACACACTTTTAGAAATAGAAACTGATTGATTACAAATTTGACTATAGTTCTACTTCTATATCCAGAGATAAAATATAAAGAAAGAACATAGTAATCTATATAACCAAACAATACATATGAACATATTTGCATTGCCCGATGACAAAGTCCTTCACTAAAGCAACCATTTGCACCTCTAATAAACATAAAAACAAACCCAGTGGGAAAGTATTCGACATTCAACAGTCTATCCACTTCTTGATCATTTTACTGTTGATAGTATTTTATTTTAAAAATTTAAAGCACTGTGGTTCATGCTGCTGTAATAGAATTCATATAAAATGAAGATTGAAGGATGAGAAAATAATACAAATGTTATTATCCTTCTTTCTCATTTGAGATGATAATAATTTCAGAAATTTTAACTGATTAATATATATCCAGCAGGCAGGATACAAAATCTGATATTATATGGATATTAAAATATATTTTAGGCAAACTACTATTTTTGTTATTTAGAAAATTGAAGAAATATAAAGATAATATTACTTCCATATTATATATTTACATAAATAGACAATAGACAAGGACATGAAAAAATAGATATATCTTCTATCAACTATTTATCCATTAATTCTATAAATATATTACTAGAAATAAAATATTTGAATAAAACATTTTGTTATAATACTTGCCAGCTTAAATTAAGAAAACAATGAATGACATGTGAGTAATAGAGCTGCATGAAATATTGTTCCAACACCACACCACCACGCCACCACCAGAATGCCCATTTCCCCCACTCAGTGTGCAAAGAATTTCTCCCATCCAGTCTCACATCCCTCTCCATAAGGTTGACTCTTCAATTTTATTGCACTTTGTCATTTGCTGCTCCTTTATCTTTTAATAACCCACATATTGAGAAGATAATTCTGTATCTGAAACCCTCTGCCAATCATATTTGTTTAACGAGCATACTCTCCTTTGGGATCCCATAAAATTGAACTTATTCTTGGAATAATTACATAATCTGATATTATATGGCTATTAAATTATATTTGAGGCAAACTACTATTTTTGTTATTTAGAAAATTGAAGAAATATAAAGATAATATCACTTCCATATTATATATTTACATAATATAGACAATAGGCAAGGACATAAAAAACAGATATATCTTTCATCAACTATCCAGTACTTCTATCAATACATTTCTAAAAATGTTGTGTTATATTCAATTGAGGTAATAGGAAAAAGAAGAAACTAATTTTACAAACTAAGGAAAATGGATTATTCAGCAATGGCTATAAGAATTGTAGGGGACGAAGGGATAGCATGGAGGTAAGGTGTTTGCCTTGCATGCAGAAGGACAGTGGTTTGAATCCCAGAATCCCATACGGTTCCCCGAGCCTGCCAAGAGTGATTTCTGAGCATAGAGCCAGGAGTAACCCCTGAGTGCTGCCTAGTGTGATCCAAAAACCAAAAAAGAAAACAATCATAGTGTGGGGTTAAAAAAAAAAGAATTGTAACATTTCTCATTTATAGCTTAAAATTAAACAAAACAAAGCAAAACAAAAATGGTATTTCTTACATCAGATACCACAATATATGTTTTGTTTTAAGTCAGTAATTATACAAAGAGTTTGTTAAATCCCTAGGATATGTGACAAGAGAATTTATATAGAATTGTCTATGATAATACAAAGAATTTTCTTTGTATTCCATAAAAAAAGTCTATTCCTTTTTTTTTTAATTAAGCACCATGACTGCAAACATGTTTGTAGTTGGGTTTCAGTTATAAAAAAATCCACCATCAATATCACTCATCTTTCTCCTCCACCATCCCTTGCCTGTATTCTAGATAGGCATTCTCGTTCTCTCACTCACTACCATTGATAGTTGTCAGTATAGTTATTTCTATCTACACTCACCACTCTTGTGGTAAACTTCATATCATGGGCTAGTCTTTCTAGCTCTCATCTCCATTATCTCTGGGTATTCTTACAATAATGTCTTTTATTTTTCCTAAATTACACAGATGAGTGAGATAATTCTGTGTCTATCTCTTTCCCTCTGTCTCATTTCAATCAGCATAATAGTTTTCATATCTATCCATGTATAGAAAAATGTTTGTAATTAATAAGTTCATTACAGATACTTCTGTTACATTATAATCTAAATAAACTGAAACTATCACACATTGAGAGCAATTATTTTGAACAAGTACTTCAAAATTTCATGAAATGAAAATTAATTTTTCTTAGTGGCTGCATAGTATTCTATTATATATATGTACCACTGTTTCTTTATCCACTCATCTGTTGTCAGACACTTTGGTTGTTTCCACATTCTGGCTATTGTAACAAGTACTGCAATAAATAAAGTTGTGCAGAAGGCATTTTTATATTGTGTTTATGTTATGTTATATTTGTGTTTATGTTACGTTATGTTATATTTGTGTTCCTAGGGTATATTACTAGGAGTATAGCTGGATCATATGGGAGACTAATTTACATTTTTTTGAGAAATCTCCATATTGTTTTCTATAGAGGCTGGACTAGATGGCATTCTCACTGGCTGTGAGAGTTCCTTTCTCTCCATATCCCAGTCAGCACTGATTGTTCTTGTTCTTTGTGATGTGTGCCTGTCTCTGTGCCATGAGATGGTTCCTCACTGTTTTGATTTGTATAAACTTGATGATTAGTGATATGGAGCATTTTTTTTTCATGTGCCTTTTTCCTCTTTGTAGTTCTTCTTTGACGAAGTGTCTGTTCACATTTGCTCTTCGCATTTTTTGATGACGTAGATGTTTTTTTCATATCAAGTTCTGGCAGTACCTTGCATATCTCAGATAAAATCCCCTTATCTGATGAGTGTTAGGTGAATAGCTTCTCCAATTCTGTGGGTGGCATTTGTATTGTAGTCACTATTTCCTTTGAGGTGCCAAAACTTCTCAGCTTAATATAGTCCCATTTGTTTATTTCTGCTTCCAATTGTTTGGACAGTGCTGTTTCCTCCTTGAAGATGGCTTTAGACTCAATGTCATAGAGTATTTTACCTACATGTTCTTCTAAATACCTTATGGTTTTCAGTCTGAGATCAATGTCTTTAATCCATTTTGACTTGATCTTTGTGAATGGTGTTAGATGGAGTTCCAAGTTTGCTTTATTACATGTAGCTGAAAATTGTCCCTGCACCACTTGTTGAAGAGACTTTCCTTGCTTCATTTTACATTTCTTGCCCATTTATCAAAGATTAATTGCGTGTAGGCCTGGGGGACATTCTTTGAATACTCAAGTCTATTCCATTGATCTCAGGGTCTGTCTTCATTCCAATACCATGCTGCTTTAATGACTACTGCTTTGTAGTATATAAAAAAAACTACAGAACACTGCTTTAAGAAATAAAACACAAGGAAACAGAGGCATATACCTTGTTCACGGATTGGGAGGATTAACATTAGTAAATGGCAATACACTCCAAAGCATTGTACAGATTTAATGCAATTCCTCTAAGAATACCTATGACATTACTCAAAGAAGTGGATCAAACACTCTTGAAAGTCATTTGGAACAATAGACACCCATGAATAGCTAGCTAGAGCAACCCTTGGGAAAAAAGATGGGCAGCATCACTTTCCCCAAATTTAAATTGCACTGCAAGACAAGTCTATACTCCATTCATATTATGTCGTGACACTGTATTTGACAAGACACTTTAGTGATTTGCATAACATTATATTAAAATAACTTGTAAATTACTGAATATTGCTTATATCTTTCCATCTTCTGCACTGCAGTCTCAGTGTACCGTAAGATGAAGAAATCAGTCTTATTTATGCTTTCAGTTCTAAGAATCAAAATCTTAATTATTCTGGTTCTTAGACTTTACCCTCATAGATCTTGATCCCAATGATAATCCTAAGGAGTCTTGCTATAAAATTTTAACGGATCTCTAGTTATTAAATAAAAGTGAATGAATCACTTATTACAGTTTTATATTAGCTTTACATAATATTCTTTAGTATAATTAATGTAAGATGGGTAGATATACCATTTTACATCTATGTTTATAAACATTTGATTATCAAGTGTAAGTTCTAACTACTATGAGGAAATGATTGCTAGTGAAGTACCTAAGTTATTGAAAGTGATAAGTCTGATAGGATCAGTGGTTTGCAAAATTTTTAGCTTTAAGGATTGTTTTCTTCTAAAAACATATTATTTCAGCCTCGAACATAAAATGTTTCAATTTTCCACAGTGAGTAGAAATTTGAATTTTACAATGAAAAATAGATGAATCCCTAAAAACATATATATATTTGGAGCAAATTCATAAATGAAGCTCAAGGTATAATCATCATTTTCCAATGAAACTGGGTGAAGGTGAAATTTTCCAAGTTCTAGTGGAAGAAATGGATGCTTTTTATTTTTCTGCTGAGTTTTATTGAGAAGTGTGATGAAACTTAACTAACCCTATTCCGCTATGTAAACTGGAGTTAGATAGTGTGCTTATATGTATATATTTGTGTGTGTATATACTTGCATGGTTTTTCTCTTTTTAAGATTGGGGTTTTGATCACACTCAGCAGTGCTCTTGGATTATTCCTGAGTTAGCACTCAGGAATTCTCCAGGTGATCATGGGAACCATATAGTTTGCCCAGGATCAGACCAGGATCCATTGTACATAAAATAAATGCCCTTCTTCTTGTAGTATCTTCAACCCCTGTTTCTTCTCTTTTAAAGAAAAATTTCCAACAGTCAGACATATTGATTTAGACAGATAGGACTTATTTCTTTCTCAATATTGTTTTATACAAAATATCTTACTAATACTAGTTTTACTAACACTATCATTATGATTTTAAATGGCATATCAAAAATATTTACTAACCCATTATAATACTCCTCAAAAATATTTGTATTTTTTCTCTTTCTTATTTGTATTTTTTCTCTTTCTTTTGAAAATAATGTCTCAACTTTCTTCCCATGGAGGATTTAATAACATGCCACTTAGTTATGTTCTTAGAAAGATTTCAGAAAGTCAAATTGTAAGATTAATAGCAAATTACATATAAATTGATTTGCTTTCATTTCATAATATAAAACAAATTGTTAAAATATATTCAAGTAATAAAAAATAGTTGGGTGAATCAAATCAAGCTTGGAATTCTGTCCTATGCACCAAGCAGCATTAGTTTTCATTCAACAATTGCTGTGAAATTACAGATTTTGTGGTCTATTTTTCTAATGCAGCTGTACTGGCAGGAAGAAAAATAGTCCCAGGATGATTAATCTCCATTAAGTAGATTTTTGCTTATTTTGTCAAGGGATTTTCCTAATTAGGAGAAGTTTAGAAAATTAGGGTTTACATTTATGGAACATGATTTTAATCTCATCTCCTAAAAGAATGACAATAAGTCAGTGTTTAATAAGTGACCAAATATTATATCAATGATCCACAATTAATCTGACATATTTTATTAAATTATTTCCCAAATCAGATAGGAAAATTTTGAAATGAAAATTTAAGTGTGTCAATATAAAAAAGAAACTTGTGCCTCTCTTATTGTATAAGTTCATATTATTTTTTATACATTTTTCTCTGCCTCATTATATTGCTACTTAGTATTCTATATATTATCTGAGCTGAGAAGAATAACTTGGAAAAATCTGTCACATAAGTTTCGACCAAGTGCATGACATTTGATGATACATGTTAAGAACTTATGTCTCATGTTGTAAAGGGGATACTAGCAAAGGTAGGAATACAAGGGTCACAGAGATATTGAGTGAGAAATTTAATATAGATTTGATATTTTGAAAGATGATGGAGGAGGGTAAGGTTGGTGAAACAAAGCGAGTCTGGGTGAGTCTAGGATTCTACATCTTGAACAAAGTAAACTGAAAATGATTGTGGCATCTAAGCTTTGCCAATTTGTAGAAATGAGGTTATCAGCAACTGGCTATCTTGTTGAATTGTGTGATACAATAATAAAGTATTATTTATGGTATGATTGATGTGGCAATACAACTTAGAACCATTTTCAGGTACATAAACAGTCTAATCATTTCTCCAAGAAAATTACTTTTTTTTGGTTTTTGATTTTGGGGTCACACCCTGTGGTTCTCAGGGGTTACTCCTGGATCTGCACTCTCAAATTGCTCCTGGCAGGCTCAGGGGCCCATATAGGATGTCAAGAATCAAATCGAGTTCCGTCCTTTGTTGGCCGAGTGCAAGGCAAACACTCTACAGGTGTGCTCTCTCTCTGGCCCCAAGAAAATTATTTTTAAGTGTACAAAGCAATTAAACAGTTCTGTATATATATTGTGTCACACTAAGTGATGCTCAGGGGTTACTTCTGACTTTGTACTCAGGAATCAGTCTTGGTAGTGCTGGAGGACCATAAATGCCTTAACTCTGGTAGTGTTGTACCAGCCTCTCCTCAAAAATTCTGCAGTTAAGATTTGCAAACTACACAGGTAACTTCTAAATGGCATTTTTATATCTTCAGTGCAATGACACTTTCTACATAAAAAACTTAAGAACTTAAGAAATAATTATGAAAATACAACTATTTCTAATATAGTATATTGAAAATATGAGTATGATTTAAATAAAAGACTGTCATATTTTAGTCTTTTAATTTATTTCTTATGTTATTGTGTATGTTTTAATTTTGGGATATGACTGGTGATGCTCAGGGCTTCCTTCTGGCTTTGCACTCAGAAATTACTCCTGAGTAATGGTTGAAGACCATATGGTATGCCAGGAATTAAACCTAGGCCAACCACATGTAGGCAAGTGCCACACCTATGGTCCTATCTTTCCAGGACCCCATCTTTTAATTTTAATTATATTACTTAACACTTATCTCATGACTGGAATATACTGAAATAACTTAAATATTTTAATGAAATTGATTTTTGAAAGAGGTATATATTTTATACCAATACATAATTTAAAATATATTAACACTCTTAACAGTGAGCTTTAAATAAACAATGATCTTAAAATAATAGTATCCAAAGACAATAGAAACTTTGGGTGGGAAATGCAGTTAAGACACAAAATGGACCACTATGACAATAATTATTGAAAATGATAACTCTTGGAAGGATCTGGACATGTAAAGAAAGGAAATTCATGTGTATGATATCCCCTAAATAAAAGTATTTCAAACCATAGTGCCTATAAAGAAAAAAGGAAAGAGAGAGGGAGAGAGTGGGGAGAGAGATACATAGAGAGAAAGAGAAACAAAGAGAAACTTAAGGGGGGGGAAGGTATCTGCCATAGGGATATGTTAGGGGTGGGGGTAGAATTTTGGGAGGCAGGGTGGTAAATGGGTCAAATTTTTGGTGGGAAACAGAGACTAGGATTAGAACATTGTAGGTTCAAAACTCAACTCCACAACTATTACTCTGCACTTTACAATAATTTAATAAGGAATAATAATAAGAAAAACTATTTGTGCTCTTTATTCTTTCAACCTATTATCCAGGTTTGATATGTTTCTCAAAAATACAAAAGAAAACATTTTTAAGTTTGCATATTTTTTCGTTTTCTTATTTCCTGTTGATAGTTTTGCTACAGAAAGCAAATTCAAAATGAAGCATTTAAGTAACATTTTATTGTTTTTTGAATTAAAGCAAAATAAAATGTGCTTGGTGGTATATGCATGCACATATATTTAAAATTTAAATATTTTAATGATTTTTCTATAGTTATAATTAGTCATATGTATTTAATATTATTTATTCCAATTCTGTTTCATATATAAAGCACTCCTAGATGTTTTAAATCACATAATTTATTTGAAGATTCTTAAGTAAATTAGGTTCCATACCTTTTCAGGACCTCAGAATAGGGGAAAATTCTATGGTTGATATAATCGACCCTTTTCTCTGCCATAAATAATCACTTTTTTATTAACTTTTATTTTTAAATTTTTTATATATATTTTATTTAAACACCTTGATTACCTACTTGATTGTGTTTGGGTTTCAGTCATGTAAAGAACACCACCCATCACCAGTGCAACATTCCCATCACCAAGGTCCCAAATCTCCCTCCTCCCCACCCAACCCCCGCCTGTACTCTAGACAGGCTTTCTATTTCCCTTGTACATTCTCATTATTAGCATAGTTCAAAATGTAGTTATTTCTCTAACTAAACTCATCACTCTTTGTGGTGTGCTTCATGAGGTGAGCAGTAACTTCAAGCCCTTCTCTCTTTTGTGTCTGAAAATTATTATTGCAAGAATGTCTTTCATTTTTCTTAAAACCCATAGATGAGTGAGACCATTCTGCTTCTCTCTCTCTCTGACTTATTTCACTTAGCATAATAGATTCCATGTACATCCATGTATAGGTAAATTTCATGACTTCATCTCTCCTGACAGCTTTTTAGTAAATTCCAAGTCACTAAGTTAAAGTGCTCAAGTGTCTTGAAAATGAGACCTCTTATAAATGATTCCAAGAACTTACTGATGCAACAAACAGCTGCAACATCTTGCTGTTTTAAAAACAGAAAGTTTGCATTCAGAAATGATGGTAACTACGGAAAAAAGGAAAGTGACAAGCAATGTCACAGTGGTAGGGCTTTGCTTTGGACACAGCTGACCCAGGAACGACTGTGGTTAGATTGCCGGCATCCCATATGGTCCCCCATGCCAGGAGCGATTTCTGAGCACATAGCCAGGTGTAACCCTGAAGCGTCACTGGGTGTGGCCCCAAAATAAATAAGTAAGAACATAACTATCGTTAAATTTGAAGTACATATAAAATGAAATGAATAGATTCTAGAAAATTTCTCATTGTGAAATATTTTATTTTAATAATTTATCTTCCTTGACATTTTGCTGTCCTCAAAGTACTAAATATTTTATATTGAAATGCATATATCAAAATAGAGTTGCTCACCTTGATGAAAAAAACACAAATTTTCTATAGATATGAGCACATACATCAAGAATCAGAGTAGATATACATTTATTGCTAAGTAAATAATAACTAACTTTGTTATCATAGATAGAAATGTGGTGATTGAAAAAAATGTCTTAGTTTAGGCACTTCAGTCATTCAAGAAGAGGAGGTTTTTATTAACTGAAGTAAGGAAGATGACAGCTGAGCTTTGTGTTAAGAAAAATAATTGCAACAATTCCAATAAAACTTTGTTCTCAAATCTATATACAAAACGTTGGGAGAATATTGCCATTGCTTACTTACAGGTTTGCTTCTGAATCTACAATAAAGTTTCAGAGCTTGTGCTTTCTGTATTTCAATGTTAAGACATTTCCAGACATAGGGCTCAAAGATATGTTTTAATTCGTTCTAGAGCTAACTTCAACAAGCACTAAGATGTTGCTTATTATGCAAATGCTACTTTGATGGCTCAATTTCTGTGTCTTCTCATATTACACCACTTCCTTTCCTTGACAACTGTTTGGATTAACATAGCAAAACACCAACGATCATGATCTAGGTTCTAAAATGTAAAACAGGAAGCTCAATTTTATGGAATATGAAACTAAAGTGGCTGTGAAGTTATTTTATACTATTGGCAATTCTGCTTGACTGAAACTTTATAATTGTTTATAATATCCACTAACAATAACAAATCATGAAAAGTTTATCTGATATTTCCCTGAAATAGTTAGAACAAAACTGTGTGTTTTAACTATTTATAACTGTCCTGGTAAGAAAGATTTTTAACAAAATGCCAAAATTTTAATGTTTAATAAACTATGAAGTAATTACTTTTTTATAATTATATTTACCGTGTATATATAGCTCATCTTACAAGTATGTTACTTCAGAAATAATGGATTTTTAAACTCCTTTATTTAAAAAATTTATTTTGGATACTCTATCACAAGAAGAAATAATAGCAATATTATAATCTCAGAACAATTTGTTTTACCCATAAAACTGAACTTGGAAAACTTAGTCTTCAAGACACTGGCTATTAATATATTGATTATATCTTGCTAATATATACTCAAAACTTTAAAATTCATCCTTATGTGATGCCATTTTGTCTGTTTTTTTTTTGTTTGTATTTTTTGTCTTAAGGGGCTATGTTTGCTTTT
This sequence comes from Suncus etruscus, assembly GCF_024139225.1. Lineage (NCBI taxonomy): Eukaryota > Metazoa > Chordata > Mammalia > Eulipotyphla > Soricidae > Suncus > Suncus etruscus. Next base: position 8,134,053 of record NC_064860.1, read on the forward strand.
TTAAATTTGTTTTCATGGGATAATGAACAACACTAATGAGCAACACTAATGGCTTACTCTCTGCACTCAAGAATCATTTTAGGCAGTGCTTAGGGGACCATATGGATATTGGAGAACAAATTCAAGTCAGTTGTGTGCAATATAAATGCCAAACCCATAGTACTATCTCTCCAACCTCATGTAATGTTTTTAATCAAATCTATACCTATTTTAAAAATGCAAGTGATATTATCTTCATTGTTTTATGTCTTTCAGATATAATTAAATATTTGTGGGGCCGGCAAGGTGGCGCTAGAGGTAAGGTGTCTGTCTGCCTTGCAAGCGCTAGCCAAGGATCAGGACCTCGGTTCGATTCCCCGGTGTCCCATATGGTACCCCCAAGCCAGGGGCAATTTCTGAGCGCTTAGCCAGGAGTAACCTCTGAGCATCAAACTGGTGGGGCCCGAAACACCAAAAAAATTTTTTTTTCTAAAATATTTGCTCTTCTGATTTAGCAAAATAAATAATATATACAAATAAAGAATACATAAAGTTAAAAGTTCTTAACAGTATCTTATTAACTTTCAAGATATTTCTGTACTATATGGATAAGTATGATTTTTCCTTTAAAATATGTGGCCAATGCATACATAAACTAATTTTATGCTGTTAGAGATGGAAAAAAAAAAAAAAGAAAGCAAGGATCACATCACACAGTAAAGAATTGACAGATTTCATTGGAAAGTTTAAGATAGGCCTCTTTGGAAGTTGTCCTGTGGCTGCTGGGATATAGAAGGAAGGATAGCTGGCCAAAGAAGGGAATCTGGGTCCTTTATTGTTACCATTAAAATCTTACATAAAACTGTCTCCACATTCCATAAAAATGCCATGGCGCTTCAGGAAAAATACAGACCTATGACAACAGTTTATTTTGGCTGAAACTGAAGTTTCAGAACTGAAGAATTACTGCCAGAAATAGAAACTCACTTTGAGAAAAAAAAATGAACTGAACTAGGATGCTACAAAAGTGTTGCCACATTAATACCCCAGTGATTTGGAAACTGAATCAAGAGTTCTTTGTTAAGAATCTTGTAACCTAATTAATCATCCAGAGGAAGTAAAGAGATTTGAGATTGCCGTCTGTTTAACCAGGGAATTCCCCTTTCCACTGCACCCACTTCCAGTACAGATATATAATTGGAGCAGAAATGTTTCACTCTCTAGGTGATTAATAATAGCGTATTTACATACAATTAATTTACTACTAAATGAAGCCACAGTTGACCTTAGTTTGAAGGAGGCCCTCTCACAATGTTCTTGCTAACCAAAACACATCCCCATTTCTGGGATTCATCATCTCCATTCCCTTCTACCTTCTTGAAATGAAGGATTCTCCAGGCTTAGCCTATGACCATCTTCTATAAGTAATGCCAATGTCTTAAACATGTCTTAACTTTTAAGGTGTCTATAATTATATGGATCCCCTTGTTACTGAATGACTTTGAAAAAAATTAGTAAAATATCCTGTAACTTTACTAAGCATATTATACAAGTTGTATGTATAAGTTTTTGTTTTTGTGTGTGAGAGAAAAGGAGAGAGAAAGAAAGAAAGAGAGCATAGTGGGAGAATAGATATGCTGAAAGCATAATTAAAACATTCAGAAATGAGAGTGTGAGATATTGAGCATTGACCTGACACACCGCTGACCTTTTGTTTTGATTTTTTAATAGAAGTATCATGAAATACAGTTATAAACTTGTTCATGATTAAGTTTCAGTCATACAATGTCCAATACCCATCCTTTCATCACTGCACATTTCCAGTCACTAATATCGCCAATTTCCCTCCTGCCAACCCCGAGCCAGCCTATACCTATAGAATTTTTCTTCTCTCTTTATATATCTATTTTTCTCACTCTTTCTCTCTCTCTTACCCTTTTACACACTGTGTTTTGCAATATGATTACTAAAGTAGTATTATGCATCACTTTACTTCATTTCAGAGCCAGAAGAGATAATATTAAGTCCTTAGTATCACTGGTTGTGAAGAAGACAGCAAAAACAACAAAAACAACAACTACAAAGAGATAACTTAAAACATCAAAGCATCAGAAAACAGGCTTAGTCAATGACAACAGATTCAAAACCCAATCTACAACAAGCTAGACACAGAGGGGACCACATATACTAGTAGCCCGGGGGTCAAAAGAGGGGTATATGGGATGCATGCTGGGAACAGGGGTGGAGGGAGGACAACAGTGGTGGTGGTAATGCCCTTGATTCAATGTCACTATGTGCCTAAAATATTACTGTGAAAGATTTACAATTTACTTTGGTCAAAATTAAATTATTTAATTAAATAAAAATATAAAAGTTAAAAAAAGAGATATTAAAAAAAAGAAAACAGACTTAGTTATTTCTAGAGGAGTGAAACGCCTATTTTTTAAAAGATATGTAATGATTTTTATAAATATAGTAAATATATAAGACAGATTTATTTAAAAAGGAATTTAAAAAGAATGGAGAAATGCCACATCAGGTAAGGCACTTGATACTTGTGTATTCCCAACTTGAATACCTTCTGGGCACTATCAATAGTGATTTCTGAGTATAGAGCAAGGACTAACTCCTGACCACATCTAGGTATGGCCAAAAACAAACCAAACTAATTTTGTTTTTTCAAAAATAAATTTGTTTTTTCAAAAAAAAGATATATATATGATTTGTCAAGAGTAAACTGGGTTTCTACAATGGGAGATGACAGAAAAGAGAATTCCAAAAGATGGGGAAAATATGCAAATCTTACAAAAAATTAGGTACTGATGGACTGGATATTCCAAAATACTGAGTCTTGGGTATTTGCAAATAGATGTTTTAAAAATGATAAAAAATCATTTTACTCAGAAAAATATTTGAGGCTAAAAAGAGAAATAAATGATCGACTGAGAAAATTAGGTGTATGTTTTTAAGGAGAAAAACACGTTCTGCCACAGTAGTAAGGAAGTCATGCAACAAGAGATCATGTTTCAGCTGATGGAATCATGGGGTAAGGAAGTGTTAGTTATATAAACTACTAAATAAAAATAACTGATAAGAAACAGAAAACTAGCTCTTAACTCAGGAGATGTAAGATGAATAATAAGTCTATTTTTTGTTTTGTAATTATTGAAATGGTGGAGAAGATGGTGATAGTTACTTGTATATAGAGTGATCTGAAGTTTACATAATATTGTGCTCCAATAATCAATACAAATTAATTTTAATAAATACACAATTCTGCTCATAAATTATCCAAGTGGCTAGAAATATTGCCGCAGGATTAAGGCATCTAATTCATTTGTAGCCTACCCTGATTTAATCCCTGGTACAACATTGTCCCTTGTACTACCAGGTGTATAATTTGAGCTTCCAAGTACAATGGGATGTGGCTTCAGAGTTCCCATCACCAGCAGGGTGGCAGGGTAATCTCTGCATCACTGAATCTTTGTGCCTTTGCATTGAACCACCAGTCCAGTTTGCCAAGAATCAGTTGGCACAATCTACAGATCACCAATAACATCATGGGCATTCATTCTTCCTCCAAAAAAGAAAATCTGCTGTTTATAAACCATCTAGAGTCTTGCACAGAATTCTAACTCAACAGAGTGTGTGATAGTCTAGAAAAGTAAGATAGTTATTATTACATTCAGCCAGAATTGTAATACTTAAGATATAAAATAGAGCTGTATAGTTTGCAAAATAAGTCATCCTAATCTCTCAAGTTTCAATTAGGATTATGTGCAGATCAATCTACTGCACATTAAGTCACTCTAAGTCTCAAATTTGGCAATTAGATCAAATTGCGACATCAGATCAGTTCAAACCTATAAAAGCTAAATCTGAGTGAGTCATATTCTAAATGTCAATGGGCCATTCCTACTGCACCGTCTTGCCATTTCTATGATCCTACAGATTTTTATTCCTCCCACCTAAAATTCATTCCTGTTTCCAACCCCATTTTTTACGGGCACAAAATTTTTTAGACCACTTTCCTATTCAAATTCTGCAGAGTTTAAAAAAATTAATCATTTTACTTTCTCTATTCTCCACAATCAATTAATCATAATACCCCATGTAATTTTCCTCTGGGAAAATAAAGAACACAGAAGTCTGTTTCAACATCCAATGCTATGATTACTGCAGTAATGGCTTCATCTCTACCTTCTGAAACTGTGGTTATTAAACTGTGGTATATGAAGGCTCAATAAAATTTGACTTTAAAATTAATCATCAATAAATGTTTTATTTGTGTGATGTTCTATATACCTAAGGCTGCATCCACATTTCTGTGATGAAAAGATTTTAAAATGAAACAAAGAGTTAAAGAAATGATGGAAGCCAAGTTATACTTACCTCACTGTATTGTCTAGGTACTTCCAAATTTACTCTAATTCTGTCTTTTAAATGTATGTTCTATTCTGTTAAGGTAATTAGCACATATTAACATAATGCTGGCCTCACTACCTATTGCCTTAGACATTTAAAATTTCAATTCTTCCTCCTCTGAATGCAATTGCTAATAAAGTACATATAGAGTGATTGCTGAGGGTACTATGCAGGGTGCCAAGGGGGCACAAAAATTAGAAAGAACATTTTCTTGTCTTTAAGGAGCTCACAGAACTGTGGCAAAAAGTGGGTGGAGAGGAGAGATTTAAGAAAACATGGAGGCCAAACATAAACTTCTTTGTAATTTGCTATAGTTATCAAGTTTAGATGTAAACGTAGGTTTAAATAAAAAAAAAAGCCAGAAACGTAAGAGGCAAAAATAATAGAAGTAATAGAGAGGAAGAGCTGCCATAATAGTCAGAGAGAAAGGTGATAAATCTGCCGACTCTTTGTTGAGGAAAGCCCATTTGGAAAAGGCAACATCCCCAAAGGATTATCAAAATGCAATAGGAAGCACAGGACCCAAATAGCACTCTTCAATTCAGAGGAAGCACTGTCTCAAACTGCAAGAAATTAAGATTTGGAGAAAAGAGCAGAGACAAGTTTGATATTTCCCTTCACATCAATAGTTTGTGTTTAATTAGTAGGTGAGTGAGCAAGATCAATTTTGAGCCTCCATTTATAAATATAATTGAAATATGATCTGTTCCTTCTCTTTACTGTAATAAAAATTTCTTCAGATCCTTTGATATTTAAAGAATTTCTCATCTCTTTGGCTAGTAAAGACAAGAATCACTTTATACATAAAACTAGTACTGGTTAAAGGTAGGTGTTAAATAAATGTCAAATAATTTTATTATTTTAAATATATTATGAAAATACAATATTATTTTATAAAGTTTCAATCTAATGTATTCTAGTAACTCACATAAAAGGATATTATTTACTGTTATATTAATAAATTGTGTGTTTTGTTTAAGAATATGATTTCTGGGGCCGGGCGGTGGCGCTAAATGTAAGGTGCCTGCCTTGCCTGCGCTAGCCTTGGATGGACCGCGGTTCGATCCCCTGGTGTCCCATATGGTCCCCCAAGCCAGGAGCAACTTCTGAGCACATAGCCAGGAGTAACCCCTGAGCGTTACCGGGTGTGGCCCAAAAACCAAAAAAAAAAAAAAGAATATGATTTCTCCAGCATATTTATGTTGACATAAATAGTAATAGTTAACTGATAAATAGGGCTTATAATGTATATAATTACATTATATACAGAATGAGCTGTTATTCTAGGCACTTTCAGTTATAAACTCAATAATTCACTTCAGGAATAGTCACTGAAGAACATTATTTAGTAAACACATATAAGGAGACATAGAAAGCAAGGCATAGAACTATATTCAAATTTGATAAATATTGCATTATTGTATGGCATGTATGGCCTAATTACCATTGCATAAGGAAATATTTGTCAATTACACAATGTTTAACCCATATCAAAAGATTTGCAAAAATGTATTAGTAGAAATGCATGAAATGGAGAAAAAACAATATATTATTATTTTTCAATCTAAAATTTTTAAACACATAAGTTAATTTAAAAATGTTAAAGTCTTTAATTACGTAAGTAACCACATCATTAATATATTACATAATAATTTGTTAACTCTAGTCCGCATTAAAAGGACTCTGAAAATATTCCTTTGGTGGTAAAATAAAAGCCAACACTCATTCAATATATTTGTTTGATTTGTAGCCACACCCAGTGGGCTCAGGGCTTACTCCTAACTGTGCTCTGAAGACCACATAGGTAGGATAAAACACAAGTCAGCGGCATGCAAGCCAAACACTCTGATTGCTTTTACTATTACTTCAGTCTTAACATTAAGGTAATTTGATAAGTGCCATCTTTAATAGTATGATATTATTTATTGGATATATTAATAGGGTTTTATGCTCCAATGAAGTAATTTTCTTTTGACATTTTTAAAATTTTTCTTCAAATATCTGTGTCTTTTCTATGATTGACAGGTTGTTAGGAAAGTACTTTAGAGGGCCTAAGATATAGCACGAGGGTAGATAATTTGCCTTGCAAGCGGCAGACCCAGGACCAAAGGTGGTTCGAATCCCGGTGGTCCCCTGTTACTTCAGGAGCAATTTCTGAGCACAAAGCCAGGAGTAGCTCCTGCTCACCACCGGGTGTAAAAACAACAACAACAACAACAACAACAAATGGAGAGTACTTCTTTAGTACTTTAGTGCAAAGCTCCAGTTCAATTTTCCTTGCTTTAAAAATATTATTATTAAGTTCCATGATATTTTAATGAAATATTGTGTCATCAATATGAAACATGTAGTATCTTTAGTAAACAAAACAGATCTCAACCAAAAGAAGTTCCTAGTCAGAATGGATCATTTAACATTTCTACACTGAAAGAAAATATCACTTAGATAATATACCATATCAGTCCAATATAAATAAATTAAATAAACGTATAGTATCTATAAATCATTCTAAAACAGTTGTCATGATTTTATTTCTTAAATAAATTATTGACTCTGAGATAATTATTAAATTATTTGCAACTACAGGAAAGAATAGCAATTCAATAAATTCTTATTCCAGTTTTACCCAATGGAAACATCCTACAACACTCGAAAACAATATCTCCATCAGCATTTTGGCACTGAAATAGGACATCTCTATCATTATCTAGACCCTTTGTTCTACTTTCTATAGCCATCCTCATTTTCCTCTGAACTTTACTCCTTCTTCAACTCCTGGGAACAACTAATGGTTTTCCTGTTTCTAAAATGTCTATATCTCAGGAGTATTAGGTGAATGGAATAATATGGCATATCTTCTTTTCAAACAGGCTTTTTTCCACTTACTCTTCTTTAGAGATCCATTTATGGTGCACATTTACTAAGAGTAGTCTCTTCTGTAGTTGAGTTCCAAGGTATGTGGAGTTTGTTAACCATTTACTTTTTGAAGAGCATTTGTGCTAGTTTCAGGTTTATAAATGATTTCTGTTAAAACAGCTATAGCTTTTTAAGCGTATATAAAGACACTTTCTTCATCTATTTGAAATAAAATTATAAAGTACTAATAATGTATATTCAATTATGATTAGTAAAATAGTAAACTTTTCCACAGTGACATTGTCATTACACATTTCTACTAATAACTCATAAATAATGCAGACTGTCTGCATAGTTGAAAGAATTTACCATTTTAAAATTTCAATATGTGTGTATTGCATTGAACTGTAGTTTTAATTGGCATAAATATACAATGTGCTTCATGATAATGAATATACCATGTGTTTAAATTCTACTTTAAACAATCACTAAAGACATCTTTTGTCTATTTACTAGATTTGCTATTATTGTGATTTGAGGGATCTTTAGTGTATTTTGATGGTAAAACTTTTATTTTTTATGAATTATACTTTTAGCAAACACATTAAAATTACTTGTCTATATTCGAACTACTTCCCCAAAATATTATTTTCACTTCACAATTATTTTCTTTTATACTTAAGACCTTGATTCAAATGAGACTATTATAGATGTCTAAAACTTTCTATCAGAGATATTTCGTATTTCTTTATATTATTGGGTCAAAATTATATAGTTATACTAGTTTTTTTACCCTTTAATATATACCTTAGAATTTTATCATGTCTATGAACATCTCAGATATTCTGATACAAATATCAATTTAGGGGCTGGAGTGATAGCACAGTGGTAGGGCATTTGCCTTGCAAGCTGCTGACTCAGGATGGACCTAGGTTTGATCCTCAGTGTCCTATATGATCCCCTAAGCCAGGAATGATTTCTGAGCACATAGCCAGGAGTAACCCCTGAGGGTCACTGGGTGTGGTCCACCCACCCCAAATATCAATTTAGAGAGAATTAGCACTTTAATTTTCTCCAATAGCATACCTTTATTTTTCTAGATCTAACTTAATTCCATCATTATTTTGAGTTTTACCATTAAAAAAAGCTGTTTGTGTTTTGTTATATTTGTACCTAAACATGTTTTAACTTTAAATTTAAATTTTGAATTCAAGTTTTTGTTTATTTTTCCTTTCTTTCTGATATGAATATTTTATTTACTTTTCCTGACTTATTGCAGTGGCTAAAATGCCTAGTATTATATTAAAGAGGATTGGATAAAGAGGATATACTCCTCTTTTCTCAATCTGAAGGTGAAACAATCTATCTTCCATCATTAAGTATGTGACCTATAGAATTTTATGTGTTATATTTCAAATTAAAGTTATTTGTTATTTTTATTAAACATGTAAAATATTCTAAGTATTATAAAATAATTACTAAATTATTTTTTCTGCAGCAGTTGTTATACATTTTTTACTGATATATTACTATCTTCTTTCTTTCACAAGCAAGTCAAGATCTGTAGTAAAGATAAAAGAGCTATAGTAATCAGCATAAAATGAGATCAAAATATTCAGATTATCTAAATGTAACTCTTAACTAACTCACAATCAACTTTACTTGGTCAGTTGATGCTTATTAGAAATGTTTGCCCTTTATATTAGATTTTTGTGTTTAAAATCAAGCACACTTTTTCCACAAATTGCAGCTGTTGAGAACCACTCAACACGTACTTTGTAAATGACTCAGTGAAAGGGGCAAATGAGTCAAACATCTCAAAATATGCCTCATTATTTCAAAGCAGCGTTCGTAAGTGGGTTTCCTATTTAAAACTAATCAAACTTGTAGTTCTCTGCGTAACACTTATTATATGACCCACATGACCTGCAAAGATTAGTACAATAATTTACAGTCACTAAAAAATGTATTCCTCTGCAAGAAATTCTTCATAAACTTTGATTTGTAGATTTGGTGTTACTAGCATTATTTGTGTTGACAAAAATTTTAGATAGATAAGTTAACAAATAGATATTGATATAATATATGTATATATGTATTGGTTAGTAGATAAATATTACTAATACCCTAGTAGTATTTAATCACCTAAGACAAGAGTAGTATGCAATGGAAATAAATGAACTATAAGGGACAAAAGAAACAATTATTTTATTTATTTAATGTTGATAACAATGCTCTGTATTCAGAAATTGCTCCTGGCAGGTTCCGGGGGACCATACGGGATACCAGGATTCCAATCACCATCTGTCCTGGGTCAGCTGCGTGCAAGGCAAATGCCCTACCACTGTGTTATCTCTCTGGCCAGCAAAGTAATTTATTTTCTTTTTTATTATAGTCAGGACTATTGCTATACTTTGGAATAAAAAAAGGACAAGTAAACTATTCCCCAAAATATGGTTTATTCTCTTTACATATCTAAGGACTTAAAGAGCAAAAAATAAGCAACACTACAACTTTTTGCCTTCTGGATTATTTTTTAAAAGGGAAAACAGTTAAAGACCATTATTTTAGAGAATTCTATATTTAGCAATACTGAGGTCTTCAGAGAAGGCAGCCATATGAATCTAATAATAATTTTTCTTTAAGAAAGTGAGCCTTAGTGTTTTTTCAGTTTTGCTAAGCTAAAGGCACTTCATTTTTATGGAAAGAAACGTTGCATCAGCTCTCATTATAATCAACAACAAAATAAATGCATCAAACATGTATCAAATAGCATCTGAAATATGGGAGTTCATTAGCTCTATAAAATTCTAATGAGATTTTAACTATAAGCAGATCACAAAATTTTAATGATATAAAATTCAAAATAAATGAAGAAAGATAGAATGAAGGAAATGAAACATATTTTGCAGTTGCCAGGCAATGTGACTTTTCAAGGTTGAGTAATGCTTTAATCTCCTATAGGAATAATCAGACATTTAGTTTCCATAGTCTTACAAGCCAAATTTTGATAATTAAGCAAATCCCCATTTCCTATTTTTTCCACATTCTTATTAATATCTAACTAATACAAAGATGGATGGTGTGTTTTTGGTAAGTTATTTGCATTTTATCCTGAAATTAATAAAGAATAAAACTACTCTAACTTATTTATAACTGAGAGCAGGATATAAGACAACTTAAAGAAAGTGGTTGACCAGTAATTCAGTAGCTGTCTGTTAGAGTTAAAAGGTCTTTTAAATTTTTATCGAATAATTCAAAGATAAAAACTGTACAATTCTTGACCATATAAATAATTTATCAAGCAAGGCATTTACCTTGCACACTTCCAACTTGATTTTCTCAAGCACTGATTTAAATTTTATTTAAGTAAAGTGCTTTGGTTCCTGAGAATAGTGGTTTTTAGCATTTGGATTGTTAATTATCAACCATGGTTGTACTCAGAAAGTTTTTTTTATGTCAAATACCATGCTATTGAGAAAAAAGTTTTCATAAAATAAAGAAGAAATACAAATGATAGGGACATGACTGTCATCTTTTAAATTTAATTTTGTGATAAGTTTATTTTTCCTAATTTTTTTACATCATTGTTTGCCCTTGGTCCTTTTATGAATTCTGGCAATTGCCTTCTCTTTAATTTTTAGATGACATAAGAAAATATCCTTACGAATTGCTCATTTAGTGCAAGTTTAGGTATAGTAAAGAAAATCATTTATTTTGATTAAGAGAAATGAAACAAAGGTAGAATTCTCTGAAATTAAAGAAAACAAATAAACAAAACAGCTCCATGGCAAGCATCCTGTAATATTTAATACTTCCTCAAGCTTGTCTTTTAAATAAAATTTGTTAGACTAGTATCAATTAAATTAACACTGGTTATATAATCATTTAATTTAAAGAATACTAAAAATAATATTAAAAGTTTTTAAATAAAGCAACTTGAGTGGTAAGAGCAATAGCACAGCAGATAGGGTGTTTGTCCTCATGTTCAACCATCGACCAACCTAGGTTCCATCCCAGGCATCCTACATTCTTCCCTGAGCCTGAGTGATTCCTGAGGGCAGAGACAGGATTCACCCTGAGCACAGGGGGATGTGGCCCCAGAACAAAATAAACAAACAATAAAAGTAAAGTCAACTTAAACTAGAATGATTGAACTTTCAAACATTACGAGTTGCTCTTCTTGCAAAGAATAAACCTGATTTGATCCTTAGCACCACATATAAGCACAGCCAGAGGTGATCCCTGAACATGGATCCAACAGTCAACCCCCAAAAAATAAAATAAAACAAGATGGCCAAAAGGCAAATGAAAAAAATGCTCCACATCACTAATCATCAGGGAGATACAAATCAAAACAACAACCAGGCACCATCTCATGCCACAGAGAATGGTAGAAATCGCAAAGAATAAAAACAATCACGGCTGGTTGGATGTGGAGAATAGGAACACTCAATCACTGCTGATGGGAATGCCATCTAGTCTTGCCATTATGGAAAGCAATATGGTGATTCCTCAAAAAACTGGAAATTGAGTTTCCATATAATCCATCTATACTACTCTTAGGAATATACCCTAGGAACACAAAAATGCAATATGAAAATTCCTTCCTTACACCTATATTCATTGTAGCACTATTTACAATAGCCAATGGAAACAACCAAGATGCCCTTCAACAGATGAATGGCTAAAGAAACTGTGGTACATATTCACAACAGAATATTATGCAGACTTCAGGAGAGATGAAGTCATGTAATTTTCCCATACATCGATGTACATGGAATCTATTATGCTGATTGAAATAATTCAGATGGAGAGAAATAGATATAGAAATAATCTCACTCATCTATAGATCTTAAGAAAAAAAAAGTCATTATTGTAGTAATGCCCAGAAACAATAGAGATGACGGCTGGAAAGATTGGCTCATTATGTGAAGCTCACCACAAAGAGTGGTGAGTGCAGTTAGAGAAATAACTACATGGACAACTATGGGGACAATACCAATGAGTGAGAGAAGTAGAATGCCTATCCCAATATTGGCGGGTGGGGGGATAAGGAGGGAGATTGGGGACATTGTTGATAGGAATGTTGCACTTCCTGAAGTGAAGTGAAGGAGGCTGTTCTTTTTATGACTGAAACCCAACTACAATCATGTTTGTAGTCAAGGTGCTTAACTAAAGATTATATTAAAAAATAAAATAACAAAAAATATATTAGAATAAAATAAAAATAACTATAGTTCTATTTCAGTTGGAGGCCATGGGTTTTCAGATTTTTGATCTCTCTCTTAAAGTTTCCAAATTCCTAGACATCAAGATTTCTATTTAGGAATTTCCAAGGACCCTATAAAGTACACTTTTGATCCTTTTCTGCACATTTGTTGAAGATCAAGGATTGAGTTTTGGTGGAATTTCTGATTTTTGGATATGTCCTTGACTTTCAGGGGTAAAGACTTTGCAGCTATTTTTCTTGCATCATACCATCTTACTTCCACCTACTTTATTAGAATTCAAGAAAAGTGATTTTTCTATTTCCTGGTAGTCTCCACATAAAAAGACATCATAGGAATTTGATCATTTTGGAGTAATGAAAAGTAGTGATAACATGTTTATTAAAGTGCAAATCACACACACACACATTACACACATGAACACACACAGTGAAAATCCATTCAAAAAGCCTTAAAATTTACAGTTCAATTATCTATCTAAGTACACACAAATCTACAAGACAATGTTAAATATTATATATATATATATATATATATATATATATATATATATATATATATTGGTTTTTGGGCCACACCTAGTGACTGACGGTCAGGCTATGTGCTCAGAAATTGCTCCTGGCTTGGGGAACCATATGGGACGCTGGGGGAATCAAACTACTATCTGTCCTAGACTAGCATGCGCAAGGCAGACCCCTTACCACTTGTGCCACTGCCCCAGAATATTTTGTAATTAAAACTCACATTTTTGTCACATTTTAAAACTAATATGAATTTATTTACATAAGGGACAGGATGACAAGTAAAGAAAATCAACATATTAAGGACCGGATGCAAGAGCACAGCAATAGGGCATTTGCTTGCATGCAGCAGACCCTGGACAGACCTGGGTTTGATCCTTAGCATCCCATATGGTCCTCTTAGCCTGCCAGGAGAGATTTCTAAAAGGAGAGCCAGGAGTAACCCTTGAACTCCAATGGTGTGTCCCAAAAGCCAAAAATAAAAAAAAAAATTGAAAATCTTAAATTTTAAAAGAAGAAAGAATCCTGATGAGTTTGCTATTTTGTTGAACTTTTGAAAAATATTCAAGGCACTATTAAGCCCAAAGTGGCCAAATAAAGATGTCTGATATTTAGAAGGACTACTCTCACCAAAAGCAATCTCTCAAAAAGTGGGCTTTCTTGTGATGGGTATGCTATTGGAATCATAGATGTAGGAAAAGGGTAATTAACTGTACTGTAAACTCTGGCAACTCAATAAAAATGAATTATATAAAAGAACACAAAAGACAATCTTCAAATTAGAGAGTAATTTCAAGTTATATGTATTATACATCTAACTTTTATATGAATTATTGATAAACATCTGTTTTATTTATATTTTCAGAAAATAATTCAAGAGTGTTTATAAAATGGCACAACCTATTTCTTCTTAAAGAATGGCCAATTATGTCAGAATGTAAATGTAATGCAACATAACCACTAAACATTTATCAATGGAGAATGGACCTTCTCTGATTCATTACAAAAGAAAGCTAAATAGAAAACTTATGTTTAGCATTCATTAAAACCAAGAGAATAAAATAACAAAATGACTAATCTGAGAACGTCAAAATTTATAGCTATCATAGTACTTTCTATAGTAAGTGGCCAAGTGGGCAATTCTGAACTGGGAAATATCAGCTAATTTATATTTTTGTGGCTATAGGGTATATGGGGAGATGCTCAAGGGATTTAGGAGCAACTCCATGCAATTCTTAGCAAAACAGTACTATGGTCCATTGCAAAAACTCAGTGCTGTTGCTCAGGCCCTTTGTTGTCAAGAACTACCTGAGCCATCCTTGCGCTGCTTAGGGGCACTTAATAAATTAATAAAATAGCATTGCCATTTTGTAAAGCAATATGGATATTTCTCAGTAAATCAACAACAGAAATCCTATATAGTAATGTTATTCCAATTCTGGATATTTATCCCAAAATACAAAAACAACTTTGTCAAAGAAATCAATGCATCTTCTGCATCATTTACAATAGTCCCAAATTAGAAACAACTTTAACACCTGTTATCAGAGAAATAGCTTAAATACTTCTGGTCTTTTTGCACAGTGGAATAAACAGTAAAAATATATCATTGAGAGATACATGGATTGTTAGAAAGGCCATTACCTGAATGGAATAAGTCAGATGAAAAAGAGACGAACATGATTTCCCTCAAATGTAGCATATCAAGAAATACTAATAAAATAAATTTCACAGTTATCATGATATAGATAGAAAGGAGAAATTGTCTATAACATGAGGAGCTCTAAAAGGAATGAAGCCATTTCACTTGTTTTACAAGGTTCCAAATGGGTTTCCATTCAGGGGTCTCGCAGGCCGTGAGTTCTTTGTATAACTAAAGACTCTCACCTCCTTCAGTTATGCCACAAACTAGAGAAACTAGAAGAAATAGACACATTTTGGACTCAAGACCACTGCAGGCTGAACCAAGAAGATACTGAATATTAAACAGACATATTATGATCTAGGACGTTGAAATGGTAGTGAGAAGTCTCCCTCAAAAGTAAAGTCTAGGCTTACATGGGTTCACTAGTAAGTTAATTCAGAACTTTGAAGAAGAATTCCAATCCTTTTGGCCTCTTTACGAAAATCAGAGAAACAAACAGTCCCTTACAATTTTGTTGAAGCAAATATTACCCTAATATTGAAAAAAAAATTTTAAAGGAGAAAGAACAATTACACCAGATAGTGTAAATGGAAATGCTTTTTAAAAAGATGAGGTAGGTAGGGATAGCACAGCAGGTAGGGTGATTGTCTTGCATATAAGAATCCTGGGTTCAGTCCCTGATATCCCCATTTGTTCTCCTGAGCACCTCCAGAAATCATTTCTGAACACAAAAGCCAGCAGTAACCACTGAGCACCACCAGGTGTAGCTCCAAAACAAAACAAATATACATATGGATAAGTATATAAATATTTCCTACTTTATTGCACTAAACTGACACATTTTAACTAGGGATCTTCTTAATAAGGCTGCTTTGTTTTATAAACTATATTTTCTAAATGATTTATATTTAAAAAAATAACCTCAGATCTACTTACTGTGTCATGGATGAGAAAAAAAATCACTTATTTTTAAATAGGAGAAACTAAAATTTATACAACTAAATTTAAAAATCTATTAGTAATATCAATTGCCACGTTCACACATTTATACACGAATGATCATCAAATATCAATGAACAAATTTTCAGTATAAAAACAAACACATATATTTTGTTCATTAAAATGACTAAAAGGTTTCCCTCATTTTTTTATATTGCCAATAAAACTTTATTGCAAATCATATTTGCTTTGGTCTGATATAGTTCCAAAAACTCTTAAAAACAATGAGACATGCTAAGACACTTATGTATACTTGTCCCAGTGCTCTAATGTGTATTTCATTTCTGTTTCCTTGAGATTTCCCAAATGCAATCATTAATATATTTCCTACATTTTATAGTTAAATGTGCATTTCAACTCATGACATCTATGGAGAATACATATAGCATTGCCTAATATGCTGTACTATTATTGCCCCCTTTAATTCTTTTTTTGCCAGATATCTAGTCATTCAATCATTAATTGAATAATGAATTGAATAATTGTCAGTTACTTTCTCTTAAAATGAATACTGAGGAATAGTTTTTCTATTCCCACAAATGTTGTGGTTGTAATGTATGGCCCTAGTCAAGTATACCCAGATGCTTTGCAGTATAGATGTATGAGTAACTGTGAGAATATTTGCTTTTTTTCTAAATAGAGATGACTTCTTTTTTCTCATTTTTCCTCTGAAATAAAGAAAACCCTCTAGTAGACATATCTCTTTATTAAGTACCTGACTTGCAATCCTGGATCACAAATAAAGATTAAACAAATCTTTGGAGAGAGTTAAAAATTTAATAACTCTATGTCATTCATTGCCACTGTCTCATTCTATTACTTTTTCCATACTTTCCCCTGGAAAATCTAACCCAATTCCTGGCATGTTCCCACCCTTTCCCAGAAATATGTTCTCCTCCCTATTCCTCAAGAGGACTGGAAGAATCTCCCTAGTTGACCTTACATTTTTAAATATGTTTTCATTGTTTCTCTTTTAACTTCCTAAATTTTATTTTTTTGTATTCTCAATTATTAAGTTGTGTTTTCCTTTGATAGCATTTCACACCTAAGTTTACATAAGCCATATCACTTATTTTATTTTGAAAAAATTCCAAATCTCAGGGTTATATGTTATATTGAATAACTATATGAAAGTGCAATTCTATCTCTTCAACATTATTGAACACATTTTATTTTAGTGAATTTTTTAGTTAGGCCAAAGTAGCATTAATTCAAAAGTGTTTTAGTAAACCACTATCTTCTGATCTGCCTCAACATTTTTCAGCTAGACATTTACTTGTAGCTGGCTTCATACTGTATTTGAGTTCTCATAATCTCTTTGTCCATTTCAGAAGTTCCATTTCACCCATAACAACTTTTTTGGTTAACTGAAAATAAAAAAGTGGGTTTTTTTTTGCATTTTTTTTGTCCAAAAATGCTGTCAATTGGACTTTCTAATAGAAGAAAATGTTTTATATAAGCACAAATCATTATATTCAATGATCGCATGACTAGTAGAGTCGATTATTAGTTATTGGTTGGTTATTGTTAGAGAGGAAATGAATTTTATATTTTATATAATTGAATGTTAAGTAGTGATCTGTACCTGCCAACTGCTACTCTGCATACTAAATGTCATGATGATTGAAGAAGACTGCATGTATTTAAAAGAAAATTTATAAAAATTCAAAGATTTTCTTGAGCTATCAAAGATAGAGTTGCTTATCAAATGTAAAAATAAATATTGAAAGCTGATTATCCAGCTCAACAGTCTGTATAATGCAGGTGGCCTGGGTTCAAGGCAGAGCCTGGCATGTTTCAAGTTTCATCAATGAGTAAAACACCTAGTACTAAGCCAGGATTTAGTCTGAGCACCTATGAATTTGGGCACAACAAAGAAAAATGTATAAGGCTTTTATAATACAGAATCACACCTAAGAACTTTTCATTCTACAAGAAAGAATATTATGAGAGATCTTGATCTTGGCAATATAGAAGGATTACCCAAGAACTTTAAAGAATATCAATGGCCAGACCAAAGTAACTGTACCTGATAAATATATATATATATATATGTATTTTTAGTTACTTGTTATATGAGAAAGGAGCTTAGTATTGTAAATGAGATACCTTGTCACATTTAATATATAATGAACCCTATAGGCTTGTTTATTTATTTTCTTTGATTTCATGTATTTTTTATTTTAAAAATATGAATAGGATATGTTTAGGAAGAATTGTGAAAGAAGCTGATACAATGAATCATCTGACACTATTAACCTGTAGAATTTGAGGTGCATATTACAATTAATAATGTAAAAGAATAATCATTTTTATTATTTTGAAATTGAGATTGTAGTTAATTAAAACTATTATTGATAGACACTAGTTGATATGTAAGTACTGGGTATTAGTAAGTTATTTTGTTTTATTTTATTTTTGGTTTTTGGGCCATACCCGGTGACATTCAGGGATTACTCCTGGCTATGTGCTCAAAAATTGCTCCTAACTCGAGGAACCATATGGAACACCAGGGGATCGAACTGTGGTCCGTCCTAGGTTAGCACTTGCAACGCAGATGCCTTACTGCTAGCGCCACCGCTTCGGTAGTAAGAAGTAGGTTCTATAGGAACAAGTAATGATTAAGATTCTATAATTAGTGTTAGAATGTCCCCCAGTGTGACATGGTTCACTTTACTAGGAAGGAATAGATATTTCTGTAATTTAAAGATTACAAAGACTATGAGTAGAAAGAATAGGAGACATAAGGGAAATGCACTTAGCGCAGACAACCTGGTCACTCATTATTTCTGAACATCTTCTGTGAAGGACTATTTAATGCAATAAAAATAAAATCAGAACTTAGAAATAAAATTGAAATAAAGTGAACTTTTGTTGACTTCCTATTTTTCTTTCAGTCATAAAACAAAGAAGTACATAATACATAAAGCTCAATTAAATTAATTTTCATTGTATTAAATTTTCTTAAATGGATAAAATAGTATTCAGTATAGAACTGATGGCATAAAATATAACTTCACTCTTGCATATTACCTGATATTAAACTTTTAAAGATATTTACAAAGTAAATATTTTGTATAATATGTCAGAAATCCATACTGGTAATTGATTTTTTTGATTTCTAATAGTCTAATAGTTATTTGTTGCATGGCTATATGGTTAGTGTATGGTTAGTTGTATGGTTAGTTTCTAATTATATTCTAATAATATGTTTAACATTATAGATTTCAACTCATTAATAAATATGAAATTTGGAGGTCATAGACTAGTATAGGTGGTAAAATATTTGCTTTGCAAGTGGCCAACTAAAGCAATATTCCTAACACTATATATGGTCCACTGAGTCCAGTCAGGAGTGACCCCTTAGTGTAGAAATAGAAATAAGCCCTGAGCTATCAGGGTGTGTCGCTATATCCCCCCAAAAAGTCCCATGAACTTTAGGAGATAAAAGGTTGGCCCTTTTTGTCACTGTAAACTATCATTTGACATTTAATGCTTGTTTGTCTTTATCTCTCTACACCCTTCCAGACCATCCATCATTTAAAAAGGAATCTATCACTATTCTTTCAAAATTTTCTACTTGTAAAGTTTTAGAGAATCAATTACTATGAGTCTAAAAATCTATGAGATCTAAAAATCTTAGATCAACCCTCGGCATTTAGGCTTTTAATGCATAAAGTATTTCATTCTACTATCACATTCAAAAACAACTCCAAAAATTACCACTTGTCATATGTTTCCATTTCTCTGAGAGACAATCCTTTCTCAGTTCACCACACTGAACTATGGTTGAAATAAAAATGACTAAGTTGAGTGAAATTAGCCAATGAACCACTGTTTTCAACTTGGAGAAATTGTACATTTTCTGTTACTTCAACCAAAGCAGTGATTTGGAAGAACTTACTTAACAAAATAAACATAAACATACTTAATCTTTTTTATGAAAAAATATGAGCCAAAGCAAAACTTTGTGTGCTTTGAATTTATACTATATAACAGTTTATTTATTGCTAAAATATTATGCTTATATGCCAAACATGAGTGTCTTCAATGGAACCAGTAAAATAATAAAGAGCAGCAATACATGAATGCAATCAGGAAAAACTCTTCAGTACGACAGAAAAATGATATGTTCAGTTTCTAATCTTTAATTTATACTTCAGATTTTGTTGTTATCTTAAATTGTCCTGGTTTAAATTTGTTTATTTTAAATAAATGTCCCTCAACTTTTCCCTCATAGATAAACATTTTAGAGGGAGTAATAAAAAGGCAGCATCTGGGGCCGGGCGGTGGCACTAGAGGTAAGGTGCCTGCCTTGCCTGCGCTAGCCTTGGATGGACCGCGGTTCGATCCCCCGGCGTCCCATATGGTCCCCCAAGCCAGGAGCAACTTCTGAGCGTATAGCCAGGAGTAAACCCTGAGCGTCACCGGGTGTGGCCCAAAAACAAAAAAAAACAAAAAACAAAAAACAAAAAAAGGCAGCATCCATAGATATAATTTTAGAATGGTGTACACATACCCAAGACATAATTGTACCACTATTGATAGATGATAAAAATAATAGTTAATGTCTAGGAAGATAACTCAGGTGATCACATATTTCATATGCCCCAAAGCCTGTGCTTGATCCCCAGAACCACAAAATAAATAAAAATAAAGATATTTCATTTGGGGCAGGAGTGGTAGCACAGTAATGCAAGGCACTTGCCTTGCATGTGGCTGACTCAGGACGAACCTTGGTTTGATTCCTGGTGTCCCATATGGCCCCCCAAGCCAGGAGTGTTTTCTGAGATCATAGCCAGGAGTAACCCCTGAAAATTACCAGGTTTTCTGAGCTCATAGCCGGGAGTAACCCCTGAAAATTACCAGGTATGTTCCCCCAAAAAACAAAATTTTTTCATTTTATTTCAATAACATTTAATGAAACTTATGTGCATTACTTTATTTGTGTATTATTTAATTTTAAACAATTATATATATAATAAAATGGTTAGGAAACTAAGGCACATCTGCTGTCCTCAGAACTCATTTCTATCAGTACACAGGACACCATACTCAGACCAATTAGTTGCATGTAAAGCAAACATCTTATACACTTCACTCTCTCTCTCTCTCTCTCTCTCTCTGGTACCTACACTATAATTCTTTTACATTTAATTTTATTTAAGTCCCATGATTTATAACATTATTCATAGTAGAATTTTAGACAGTGTTCTGACGCCAGTTTCATCACCAGTGTCAACCTCCCTCCAACAGTATTTCAAGTTCCCTTTCCTACCTTTCCACACTCAGCCTAGAAACTAATGGTATATCAAACGTTGAATTAAGGTAATTTAGGAACAGAGAGACACGTTTTTCGAGATCTTTCCCAACCTTTCTCCTCAGTGACCATATTTATTCTAGGTGGCTTCTGGAAATTTCCTCCACCAAGATTATCTTTTTATTTCAGTTGGCTACTGTAGGAAGATAGCAAGAACTGGGAGCATGCGAACAGATGACAATCTTTGCTATCCTCTCTCTGCAATTCCAGCTTTCTACAAAGCCTCTCCATTGCTTTTTTCTCTGGATCCTGGTTCTGGAAAAGGCTCTATTTGTTCTGTAGCATTATAAGAACTAAAAGTTTCCACTTGCGGGATTATTCTAGTTGATTCACTACTGCCAGTTTCTTCCCTGTGTATCGCCTACCATTAATTGGCTACCATAATGCCTTAGGAGTCAAACTTTTTAAACAGGGGGCCAGTTCACTGTCCCTCAGACCATTGGAGGGTCTGACTATAGTAAAAACAAAACTTATAAACGAATTCTTATGCACACTGCATATATCTTATTTTGCAATGAAGGACAAAACAGATACAAATACTATATGAGGCCTGCGGGCCATAGTTTGAGGACCACTGAGCCTTAAGTCATGCTTTTGAGGAATGTCACCTAAGACAAATCTTATATGATACTTTATGATTTATCAACTTGCAAATACATGGACGAATAGATATACAGTTTCTATTTACCGAAATATCTGGAAGCCTAGAATAGAAATTAGTAAAGATTTACTTCAAGAAGTAAAGAGTAATTCTAGAGTAAGATTAATTCTGGAAAAAAATACTAAATTTAATTTCATCAAGTTTGATGATAGGCATTCAAAATATGATGTGTCTAGAAAGATAGGTGACATCTGGCACTAGACTTAAATGCCTACCTGTGATTTTCCTGACATTTCAATCAGTCTTAACTAGTCATTTACATCTAGTGCTGTGCAGATTAATGCATCAAGGCCTGTTTATATTGTCGGTAAGGGAAAAAAAAAACACTAGCGTAAATGTAGCCTGTAGCTGTAGAAAGTCTGTTAAAGGCCACACATATGCTCAACTCATTTTTCTTTTGAGAAATATGAAATAAGCAGAGATGCCGCTTGCTTTCAATCTACCCAACAAATTATGACTTTCTCTTTAAGATGGTTCTTAAAAAGTGAAAGCCTGTTGGTGAACCAGTGCTGTATATTCTACAAAATCAAAGCTACATTTGTTCAGTTTAATTCACACTACGATTTTTAATGGTGCAATTCTATTGTCCTAAACTACATTATCAAAACTGTTTTAATCATGTGTGAATATGACTTGAAATCATTCAATTCATTATAATACTTGCCTATTTGTTATTTTTTACTATTAATAATAATAGTAATAAAAATAACCTACTGTAATAAGAAGAACTTAGTAATACCATACCTCAGTTTAGAGTGTGCCTTTTTTCAGGCAGTTCAGAACAGTCACCCAAAATGGTGTGCTCTCCAGACAGTCTAAGAAGCTACCTCTGCAGATGCCGAATACATTTCACCACTACATTTGCAAATAACTGTCACTTTACAAAAAATAAATTTTTATTTGGGTGTCATTTCTGGCAAAGCTTTAAGGATATATTTCAGAGCAAAATTCCAGACTCTTCAAGTTCTACTGGCAGTTTCTAACATAAGCTGAAGCCTTCCTCCCCTAAATTACTGAAAAGCCTGAGAGAAATTACTTCGTCTTATTTTTTTTTACCACAGTTATAAACAACAACTAATTGTTTTTGTGTTTCTTTATTTTTAGCTTTATGGTAATATGTAGAATTGTGATATGATAAAAATAAAATAATAAATGTCGGACTAGGAAGATTTGGCTGAAAAAAATTTATTGATAATTAGCTATAGACTGGGAACTCTACATTGTTGTATATGCTTCCAGCTTAATATTTTATTTTGTAAATGCAATATTTAGCACCATAGTAAGGTTCTTAATCTGGATGCTATCTTTAAGAATATGTTACCAAGAAATAAACTTAGGAATTCTAGTATTGTGTATATGTGTGTCTAGACTTTTTAAAATCAATGACTTGTATTTAAATGTATTTTAAATATAATTCCAATGTCCTAGTAAATTCAACACCCTCCTCTCATTATTCTCATGTTTTCTTTTTCTCATTAATCTTTCTATCAAAAATATTATAAATAAATAAAAATGTAAAAAAACTTGGATTAATAATTTAATCATCATAGCTATTTAGGATACAATAAACTAACATTTAACACTTGAGGTAAAGAGTTATAAAGATATACCATAGAATTTATAAATTCATTGGGACTATTAAGATTAAATTAATCCTGTTAAATTTTGAAGAACAAGGGTTTTGAATTTAAAACTTTAATTAAAATCCTAAAGTTTTTACCACAGTACGTTATTTCCTATAAAACATGTTACATTTGCAATAAAAACTAAGCTTCAAGAATATATTAATTTATTCTCCAAATATAAAGTTTTAGAATAATGAAACCATCCAATTATTAAAAAGAAATTCTGCGTCACCAGGTGTGGCCCCCCCCCCAAAAAAAAAAGAAATTCTGACTTTTAAAGATAGGTTGAGAATAATATATGTCAAAGAACCAATTTTAAAACAATAGACCATAGGAACAGTAAAGTTTCATTTTAAAATTATTTTAAATTGTCTATTATTTTTGTGTAAACACTTTACAAGGTATACATATTATATACTTTTTATGATTATGTTTGTTTAAATATAAGTGATCAAGTATATTTTCCTAACTTAAGTAAAAGAAAAATTCCTAGGACATGTCTAAAGATATATAGAGTACCTTATGCATTCAGAAATATCACATTGTTTGGCAACATACTGAGGATAAGTTTTCATGAGTAATGGGATATTTTATAGTATACTAAAATTTTCAAAAAAAAAGAAAATTAATAACTGTTCCATTCATAAATGAGAACAGATCTGCTTACAAAATAACTGAGTAATTAGTTTGTCAAAAGTTATTAAATGAAAAAACACTGAAAACCAAAACAATACCTCTAGTTTATACAAATACAGTGATATCACTATTATTTGTATAATATTAGATATAATAACAGTTTTTTATTTTTATTAATATCTTCATTTAAACACCTTGATTACAAACATGATAGTAGTTGGGTTTCAGTCATGTAAAGAACAACCCCCTTCACCAGTGCAACATTCCCATTACCAATATCCCAAATCTCCCTCCTCCCCACCCCATACAGTTTTAAACAGAAAATAAATTCTCTACATTCTTAGACATAACTAAAAACTTACTAATGCAAGGAACATTGGATTGAAATGAGTTTCGTGCAACACAGACAAATGCAAATTTAGTCAAGACCTAAATTACTTTTACCAATTTAAGTTTTGATCCATGAGGAAAAAAAGTTTTCCAAAGGTTTTCCAACTAAATTTTGCATATAATTGATGACTAGAAGTTAAGAGTTGGACAGAGTACCACAGCTAATTTTTCAGACTATACCATCACTTGTTAAGAGTTCTGAACTAATACAGCTATCCAAAGAAGTAGTAGAAAGAGTATCATAATAAAGATGTGAAAAAAAATTGTGTTTACTTTGTTCTAATTAAAATATGAAGTTACTAAATCATACAGCTAGAAATATGTTGTGACAAAATGTATTTTTGCCTATACTTATTACATAGGAAATATACATGACTTACCACAACTTTTAAGTTATGGTCTTTGATTTTAGTCATTACATTTTTTATATACAATTTTGTCTTCCTTTCAGACATTAGAACTAGTCATCAATGTAAAATCAGGACTATAGTTTAATGGGAAAATTGAAAATTAACTTTTATATTTTATGATTACATCCAACAAGAAAAACTGCTATTTATGACAATCTCACTGAATGTGTTAATATATTTCCCCCAAAAGATGGCTTATTAATATTAAAATAAACAATTTTGCAAAAAATAAAGAGAATGTTAAAAAAGATAGTCATCTGCCACTATTAATTCTACAAATATACGTTAAGAAATTATTCCACTCATTTTTCATAATTTTTCATTTTAACATTTGCCATTCACAGAAACCTATGATCATTTTGCTAATACTTGAAAATAGGTAGGTACTAAATATTCTAAATACTTCAATAAGTAATTAAAGTAGCAGCAGCTTAAAACCATGTATGATTTTTGTCTCAAAGTAAATATCTAAAAATATTCTCATATCTTTGGCTTATGTATTAGGGTGCCATTTTACACACCATAAGAAAATATAGTTGCCTTCTTGTGTATGTACATGCATATATGCATATTGTTGAATTAGAATATATTAAAAGAATAAAACTGGCATCATTACAAGGCCAAGTATATGCAATATTTATATATTAGGTCTCTTACATAATTCAGCTATTAATTCTCAATACAGAACTATACATTTTACTAAATATAAGATTACTTTTAAATTTTTCTGTTTTATATAAAATTAAATCCATTGTATCCTATTATTTTGCAAAAGTTTAACCTCTTATGTAATGCGCTCTAAGAAATATGTTGTTTACCTCACTGAGATATAATCAAGACGATAACGCTAAAGCATTTTGTTTTGTTAATTTTTTAGTGGAGATAGTTTATACGATAGTTCTCGTGAATCATTTCTATGAAAAAAACTTGAAGATATAATGGTGGATTTTTTATCCACACTGAAGTCTTTTCAATGCTATCCATATCTCTCATTTCATAATTTCCATGTACGTATTTATTGTGTAAATAATGTATTTACACAAAATTGGTACCATCACAATTTTTATTCTTCATTCAATTCACTATTGTTTCAACAATAAAACAGTATACTAGCTAAAATAAAGTTTTGCATAACTTTTTGTCTATAGTTTAATCATATTCATGTAGGTCTTGGCACTCAGATTTTTTTAGGTCAGGTCATAATTTTAAAATTAGAATTAGTCACATCAGGAGACAGAGCAGTGACTCAAGCAGTAGAGCATCTGCCTTGCACACACTAATCTAGGACTGACGGCAATTCGATCCTCTGGCACCCCATATGTCCACAAGCCAGTAGTGATTTCTGAGGGCATAGCCAGGAGTAACCCCAAGCATCACTGGGTGTGACCCAAAAACCAGTAAACAAGTAAATAAATAAATAAAATAGTTATATCATAAGTTATTCTATTATTCCAGGGAAAAGACTTATTTTTTCTATCCAAATGATTCTACTTTTAATTTATTCAGTGTTACCCTGTATATTTAATAATCAGATTATTTCTATTCTAAAGCAAATGCTAAAAGTTTATAATTTAATAGCATAGAAATTATAATAAAGTAATTTTTCTCCAGAACTTATTACTGAAATATCTTGGAAAAATCTGGAAACAAAGTTTAGAGAGGTAAATTATCATTTTGTATTTAACTAATATAATATCTGCTTGTTATTCTACATAGTAGTCATATGTAACTTGGCACAATTCTTCTTTATAATGTAGCAGCCATGTATAAAATATTGGCAACTTTACTAGAAAGCAATATGGTTCAAATATGTGTAATATATAACTCTAAATAAATCCCCTTTAAGAAAAAATTTTGACAATTTAAAAAAGTGTATTCATATTTTTTCAATGAATTTTTTCAATGAAACACATTGCTTTGTCATATTCCCCCTGTGGGAACTAAAGTTGGGTTTTGTTATTTTAACTGAAATTTAGCAATTTATACAAATTATATTACTTAAAAAAACAATCAAAATAAATGAAGCTAAGTAAGTATATAAACTCTTCCCCAAAAAAATATATTGTCAGCTTTATATCAATTTTTAAGTAATGCTGTAAAAAGTTTTGTGTATTAAGATTTTCTTTGAAGATATGGAAAATGTTGACATGACAAATGATGTTGAGTGTAAGTATAGCTGGTTTATAACAATTTTATAAATATAAAATTACAATGTGCTTTTCTATTAACTTGGTTATTTTCAATTGTCAATAAATTGTAGCAAAAATAAATATTCATAAATATTTATCTCTAGACTTTTAAGCTTCTTGACTTTGTGTATGTGTATACGGGAAAGCAAATGTATATAAATGCATAGTGAAAAATGTTACAGATAGTACTTATACCAACATTATGACTCATAAATTTTGATTGCTTTAAACATGTACTAGTTTTTCAAATATATTAGAATTTTATATGGATATATTCATGATATAGTCACATAAAATTTGGGTTTTAGTTATGATTTTACATAATATTTATGAATTGCATAAATTCATAAATTCTCAACTATAAAAAGGTAGTTATTAAATTATCTAGCAAAACACATTGGCCTCCATTATGTGTAATGTGACCTTCAATTTTATGTCAACAAATATTTCAAAATCATTTTTATTTCATTACTACAAAACCTACTATAAATAATATGTACAAATAAATAATACCAGGATTAGAGTGATTTGCCTCATTGTTCTGATTTGTATTATTTCAAGACGCTTTTGTAATAATACGGTAGGGAATTGTTATAAGAGTAAATGCGGGAAGAGCAAATGCACTATCATCGTAGGAAAAAATATTTGTTGTTTAACCTATGAAAAAAACTAATAAATGTTAATTGATTAAATTATAAAATGGGAAGATTGAAATTTTCTCTTAAAGAGTATGCCTATAATTAACAGATGCTACAATGGTATTTCTATTTAGTAAATAAAGAATTTTTAAAAAAACATATCCCATTAAACTAAATGTTCATTTTATCTGCCCAGTAATATTTTTCTTTTTAAGACTAGTCTTATTTCTCAATCAGGAGGAAATCTATTCACACTTCTGAATCACTCACAGTAATTCATACTCTATCCAGGCATCTGATGCAAACCTTTATGATCCAATTGTATCTTTGGTACTCTATCAGTTTCAATATGCATAAACAAATATATATTTTTCAACCAAAGAAAGATAACAATATTATCGCCATTTCTTAAGAGTGATTATTAAAATGTCTGGAGGCAATACATCCTTAGATTTCTCTTTGTATAACCCAGACCTAAAACCAAAATACTGTATCAATATTAAATTTTAGTAACTTAATAAAATGCTTAATTAAATTTTTCTATCCAAGGACAACCCATCAAAAAGTTCTTATTGCAGAAAGTAAATTAATATTAATTACATCTGGAAATTGGGAAGTGTGCCGCCAACAAATCTGAACTTGAATCAACTTTCTAAATTCCATATAGATAAAAAATAAGTTAAATATATAATGGAATTGATGAAAGGTTCGCTCTGCTCTCAAATTGACTTTTGTGTGTGTAAATGAAGATGGAAAAACCTTACTGTGACAAATCATTCAATTGTGCAGCAAGAGATTTTCACTTATGGGGAGTGAAACCTATTTACAATGATCTTTGCTTGTAACTTTCTTACATAAAGTAATTGCTGATGTCTCATGAAAATTCCATCTCTGAATAC
Source organism: Suncus etruscus (assembly GCF_024139225.1). Taxonomy (NCBI): domain Eukaryota; kingdom Metazoa; phylum Chordata; class Mammalia; order Eulipotyphla; family Soricidae; genus Suncus; species Suncus etruscus. The sequence goes on from NC_064860.1 coordinate 8,162,477, forward strand.
GGATAGGTAAGTCAGACTTTCAATTTGTGACAGAAGATGCTATCATACTGTGGGTAAACAACAGTTGAAATCACTCCTGCAAAGAAAAAAACTCGAATAGATGCACGATCATTTATCTTGGACCTAGAGCTACATTCTAAGTGATAAACATTATTTCAGTTTTTCCAGGTAGTATATGGAATATCTTATAGAACTCTTAAACCAATGCTAGCCACCAAGGGGGGTTAGATAGTATAGTATAACATACATAATTTAGTATGAAAATAAGTCCTTTGAAAAAGAAGAAACCTCCAAAAAAAAAAAAAGTGCCCGGAGAGATAGCACAGCGGTGTTTGCCTTACAAGCAGCCAATCCAGGACCAAAGGTGGTTGGTTCGAATCCTGGTGTCCCATATGGTCCCCCGTGCCTGCCAGGAGCTATTTCTGAGCGGACAGCCAGGAGTAACCCCTGAGCAACGCTGGGTGTGGCCCAAAAACCAAAAACCAAAAAAAGAAAAGAAAAAGAAAAAGAAGAAACGGAGATTTACTATAACTACACGAAAATAAACTGACAGTTCCCATTCATGAAAAGGCAACTTTCAACAATTTAATGTAAATGGACTAAAGTTTGCCGGGGAAACTATGGTTGCTCTAGGTTGCTACTATTGAGTTTGCAGCCTTTAAACGTCCATTTTTCCTTAGAATTCCCCTTTTGCAAAGTGATCAGTCAACTGATTTCCAAACTGATCAGCGCCTCCTGGGAGCTCACTAACAAACCAGCCCAGAATTTTTTAGAACCCAGAAACACTCACTCATCTTGCTTTTTTGTAGACCAATGTGTATCCACCCATACAAAGTTGGAGTATAATTTCACTTTCCACTTTTTGAAATTCAGATTTTTCTCATGAGCTTAGCAGCTCTCATTTAGTACAACCTCTCAAGAGTTCAAGGACTATGTATTATGTTTTTCTGACACATTTCTTACAATGAACTGAATGCCTATTTCCTCACGGGGAAAGGATTCTTTTAATTTTTTTTTAAACCAGTTGGATTAGGTTGCTATTTAAAGAACTCTAAAATCCTATTTTTAATTTTTTTTTTCTTTTAAACACACAGACAAGTTCCTTTACAAGTTCCAAATAGTGTGCAAATATTTGAAAATCCCGTTAAAAACGGGGAGAAAAAAATAGATCTTTCTGAGCTGGGATTTGCAAGGGAAAGGTCCAAAGTGGTACCTGCAGAGAAGCACAATAATGCCTAGGTGGATTGGGCATCCGGTGAGCTCCCATCCATTTCGCCATCCCCATCTCTCTCTCCCCTCTCTCATTCTCTCTCTCTCTTCTTCTTCTTCTTCTTCTTCTTCTTCTTCTTCTTCTTCTTCTTCTTCTTCTTCTTCTTCTTCTTCTTCTTCTTCTTCTTCTTCTTCTTCTTCTTCTTCTTCTTCTTCTTCTTCTTCTTCTTCTTTTCTTCTTCTCTTCTCCTTCCTCTCTTCTTCTCTTCTCCTTCCTCTCTTCTTCTTCTCTTCTCCTTCCTCTCTTCTTCTTCTCTTCTCCTTCCTCTCTTCTTCTTCTCCTTCGTCTTCTTTTTCTTCTTCTCTTCTCTCCCTCTCTCTTTCTCTCTCTCCTTTCTCTCTGTCTGTCTGTCTGTCTGTCTGTCTCTCTGTCTCTGTCTCTCTCTGTCTCTCTCTCTGTCTCTCTCTCTCTCTCTCTCTCTCTCTCTCTCTCTCTCTCTCAGCGAAGTCACGCTTCACAATTAAATTCAATTCTTACTGTCACTTGTCATTTTCTTTTCCAGCTCCCGCTAAACTTTGGGGAGTTACTTGAAGCAACACGTGCCTTACCCAAACAGAACCAACGCGGTGCTTGGGGAAGTTGGCACAGCGGAGCCAGGGAATCCAAGAGCGCTCCCATTTTCCTCGTTCCCTCACTCCATGTCAGGAATCCCCCCAAGCACACACAACACACACAAACACACATACACACCCCTTCGCCCTCCCTCCAACTCTACGGGTGTCCCGACATCGCCCCCTTACCCGAGCTGTCGCTTTTTCTCTTGCCTCCACTTCGCTTCTCCGCCTCTGCCGGTGACAGCGCCTGGCGGCCGTAGTCCCCGGGCGCGCACGCAGCCCCGGACGGGGTGCTGGAACCCAAGCTGGAAGAATTGGAACACAGCACCGGCGGGCTGCTCCCCAGTTCCGGAGGCCCCCCTGAGTCCGGCTGCAGGCAAAGGCTGTGCCGGGCCGCGCTCGGCGGGGAGGCCATCTGTTGGAGGTGCCAGTTGGTGGGCAGCGTCTGGTGTTGCGGCTGCTGGTGATGGTGGTGGTGGTGATGGTGATGGTGGTGGTGGCCCCGGTGGTGCTGGCTGGCGAACATGCCCTCCTCGTTGGGGTAGCCTGCGATGATGCAAGACGAGGACGACGTGGAGAGCTCGGGGTAGGACATCGGGTCGGACCTTCCATGGAGGGCCAGGGAGGACTGGGAGAAAGGATGCAAGCCTTGCGCCGTGGCGTGCGGGCTCCGCAGGCAGCCAAAGAGAGGGTGTTCCATAACACGCAAAGTCTCGGGGCGCAGGCAAGAAAGAAGACTTCTCCACGGTGCTCCAAGCCCACCAGCCTGGGTCCCTTGGCGCTGGAAAACCTGGTGACTTCTCCCAACACCCTTCCAAGGCGCTCCAAGTCGCCGGGGGTTTGGGGGAGCTGGAAGAAAGAAACCAGGGGACCAAGCACTTAAGGATCACCCTCTCCGTAACATCCGAACCGCTGGAACCTGAGGCAGCTGCGCTCCAAACTACTCAGATGTCAAAGAGTGGCCAGAGGTGGAAGCCAAAAGAAGGTGGTCCTACAGAAGGGCTTTGGTGAGGGAGGGAGGGGGGGTTTGAAAAAGACTGTGAGAGGTTATAAATAGAGTGTAATGTGAGCTGGGGGGCTGGCTTTAGGAGCCCAGAGCTGACCACAAGCCAGCGGCCCCCAAATCTCCCGCTCAGTCCCAGCCACGCGCTCCCGGTCCCACTTCCGATCCTTGGCGGGACTCCCGCATGGCGCGCCCACGCCTGTGCACCCCTTCATCTAACAGCTCTCCAGAGGCCACCAGTTCCCCCCCACCCCACCCCACCCCACCTCTTCCATCTCCGGCCAGTGGACGGGAAAGGGGAGGGGATGATGGAGTAAGGAGGTGGGGACAGTGGCGCACAGCTTGGCGCGCCTGCATGCCCTAAGCCCTTACCCGGTCTCTTGGTTATTCTCTGGAAAAGCAATGCTGTCACCCTAAAGTTTTTTTTTTTTTTTTTTTTTTTTGAGAAGTTTTAAAGGGAATGAGCAGTCAGAGCAATGGGGAAAGGACCCGAGCAGGCTGGATAGGCGCGCTTAGGAGTTTGGAAACTTCTGATCACACAGTGGCCTGGGCGCCTTTGCGCGCCAAAGCTTTGCAGCTGGTGTCTGTGGGTGGGTGTTGGAAAAGCTCCGACTCCTGGACTTGGGTTGTTCCAGGGGGAGAGAAGGGCTGGCAGGAAAGGGGTCTCTCTGGGCTCGGAAAGGAGAGAGATCTGCTGATGGTAGAGGGGAGGAGAAAATGAGGTGGTCACAGTAACAGATGTTCTGGTCCTTGCAGTCTCATCTGAGTGTTCAGGTGCCTTTGCCTTTCTCCAAGCTGCCGCAGGTGTCTACTCGAGCTCACCCCGTTTGCTTTAGGAGCCCCTCTCAGTATCCTTATGAAAAGTCCGCAAAGAACCATTTTCAGCAAGCAACAGTCCTGAGGAGCAGTTTTATCCTGGTTTTATACTGCGCGCACCTTGCTGACCTTTCCAGGAACTAGCTTCGCTGCCAAAAAATGCATCCCGCCTGCCGCTCAAAAATCAAATAATTGCATTGCCATCTCGCACCCGGACTCCTTTGCAATAAATGCCAATGACCACCACCCCCATCCCCGAGTTCACTCAACTTAGGTACCTTGCATCTCCTCTCCTGGCTATGAAGTTGCATCACAGAAAATGAGATTCGAAAACACGCCGTCCTTCCTTCAATGCCACCGAGAGATGTCCTTGGATGGAGACTGTCCCTTGTTGGAGGTGCAAAAGTCTTAGCTGAGGGCAAACTGGTTTGCACAGGGCAAGCAAGACTTACATCCTGACCTGGAGAAGTTAGGGAGCACATCCTGGATGACCAGAAACATTGAGGCTCAGGAGTCGAGTGCAACCATACTCACCTAGCTGTGCAGGGACCTCAAGTGCGCCCCCACCAGCGTCACCCCATTATTTTCATTGTCTCAGGTGTCCAGAGCAAGGGGCCCAGATCTTTGAAGTTACTAATGGGATTAATGAGTAGCAAACTGGGTCAACCATCTGGTTTGAATTAGGCAAAAGATATTGATGAATCTCGGAGAAGGGTCCCCAAGGCAAAACATTTTCTCTCAGCTATCCCCACCCTTTCAACCTTACTATCTCTCTCCTTTTTCTTCAAGGCATACTCTAGAATAGTAATTTTGCAATAAAACTGAACATCTGTGTGAAAGATAGAATTGTTTGTCTCTGTTTAGAGGTGGGGTGGGGCGGGAAGTTGATCAGCAAATCAAAGATTTGTAAGTCTGCCTTCTTTAACGGAAATTGAGCCCTATTTTAAGGGAAATTAGTTTTGCAGACTTCGTTTAAAAGAAGTTAAAACTTTTGTTTAGCAGCTGCTCAGATTTTCAGTCTGGGTCCGAACTGGAAGCTGCTTGCAAACCTTTGACGGTAAGACTCTCTGCGGGGCGTTTTGGGGCTCTAATAGGTTTTCAACTTGGAAAAAGGGGGGTGTTTCTTGAGGTTGCAGGTTTCTAAAAGATTTTAATCCTGGCAGGCTGGACTTAGATCTTAAGAATGTTTCTTACTGCCACTCCCCATGCCCTTGGCTCTTAAGAATAAAATAGGTGGGGGGGGGGGGGATAAAAAATTTCTTCTAATATTGTAAAATTTTTTTTGAATTTACATTGTGTTTATGGTTTCAATATGTGCTCTGATATTAAAAGTTGAAGTACAAAGAGCAACTCTCAACTTCCAAAACTCGGGTAGCTTGCTGGACGACGGAGTCTAGCTGTAAGTATTGAAAGTCTTTATCCAAAGAGAAATTCAGGCGACTTCAATACAAAGTAGTCAGAATCTTTACGAAATAGAATACTGTCTACTTGAAAGCACGGTAGAGAATGTCAGACAAACCTGACCAAAGATGCACTTGATCTATGGCCAGCCACAAAACATCATAAATAAAGCTTTGGGGGGGGGGTTTCATTGTTGTGATTTTGCATTATTGAGAAACTGAACAACTGGGAAGTAGCTGAGCTTGAATTTAAGATCCATGTCCCATCAGTTTTTGAACTCTAGGAAATGACACTTATATTTGAACTTACCTGGAGATGTTTGGTTTCTCCTCATTCACCACTTAATATATCCTGAAATTTCTCTTCAACCTGCCTCAAACAGCTTCTGAACCATGGTACCAGTTCAGTCTTTGGGGGTAAATAAAAGAGAACTTTTTAAAGGAGAAGAGTTTTTTTTTTTTTCAAAGATAAGCCAAAGATGTCAGAAAAGGTGTTGTTGTTGTTGTTGTGTGTCTGTTTATTAATTAACTTAACAAGATATCAATAAAACTAGTTCCAATTTTTAATATAAATTATAATAGAAGAGAAATGTTTTGGAGAAAAAAATGTTTTCCTCATAGTCTGAAATAAAATCACCCCATTATAAATTTCAAAATATATACTCATCATGCCATAAAGATTTTTAACGTGTAAATTTCTTAGACTAATTATGTTTATTTACTAGGCCATTTGGTTTTTTAACGCACTACTAAACGGAAAAAATTTCTTGTGTTCTGTAATAACTACTTTCTGTAATAGCTAGTATCAACCACTATAAAATTCAATAATGAAAAATGACTTATCATCTATGTTAGATTATGAAAAATGATAAAATTTACCATAGGATTTCTACTGCATTTATTAAAAACTATATATATGATACTTATATATTTCTTATCCTATGAATGTCATATATACTTGAAGTTTCCTTAAAATATTTCATTAGTAGTAATCCTTCATGTCTATACATTTTAATTTTTATGACAAAGAAAATGTTATGAAAATGTTAAAAAAGAAAGAAAGAAAGCTGGCTTATTTTGTAAGAAGCATAATCACAGAGATTTTAACCATGTACTAACTAAACTCTTTAGACTTGTTTTAATGCATATCTTATTTCTTCTATTTAAGTGAAATAATGCAGGTAGAAACTTTAAAATTAGGATTACATTATTTTAAAGGAACCAGAGTTTAACAAAAACATTGTTAGAATTTGAGGATTAAGAGTAATTATTATGTTATTGATGAAGTATAAGTTATAATGGAATTAAATATGTATAATAAAAGGCAATAATTAGTTGCAGATATTATAAAATTGTCCTGAGTATTTTATCCCGTAGATAAATTTGCTTTGCTAACAGTCATGCTATATGAATTCTGAAGTGGAAAATTAAGTAGAAACAAGAGTTTTCTCTTAAAGATTTTTTTAAATTAAAGATTAAAGTGCTATTTATTTTTCTCTAGAATTATGGTAGTCATGCCCTTAAATTGGGTCTTTGGAAATAAATATTAAAACATTAAAAATGTGCTGAATGCCAATGCTAATTTATATAATCTAACGTATTATATTTTACATTTTATAAAACTAAGGAATTTTTGGCTTTCCAGTACTTATGCATTGAATAATAAAGTGCAGTATTCTCATTTTTATCCATCCTAAATTTTAATTTAAGGTGATGATTTCCTTAATAAATAGATATTTCATCCCATTCAAGCATCATAGAGTAAATTATCTTTACAAAACTAGTGAAAAAGTATGAGTCCTGAAAAATTTAAATTTATGAGTCTGAATTTAAGCCACAATTTTTTATCTTTTATAGTTTTACTTGCTTTATTTTATGAAATTCTAAAAATTGCTAACAAATCATTATATAAAATTTATTCTAATAACTGTGTTTGTTTCTGTGGTGGTGAGTGCTAAAAATTGGAAGTAATTTATTACTTTTTAAATTTCAAAAAATTTTAACTACATTTGAAGTTAGTTGTAATACTACTACTTTTGAAATTACATTTGAATTAGTCATTCCCTTAATAATATTCATATAGAAATAATTATTGCTATCTCTAAATCTTTATTTGTACTTTTATTCCATATTATTTTATAGATAAATATATTCATAGTTAATTTTAAATGTTGAAAATTGTCTCCCTTACATGTATTACTATAAAGTATATAGGTATATCTATCACAATATTTTATAAATTGTGTTTTATTCTATGCTATAATTTCACAATTATCAATATTTTAGTTTGACCTTAATAAAAACAAATTATTTATTGCATTTTTCAGTGTCATAGAAAGCAAATTATGAGTGAATTGAATTTGAAATTTTAATAGCGTTTGAGGGACAAAACAACCTATAAAAACTTTAAGGATAGGAATTATAAGTAAAACTTAATATTATATTTTACATATTAAAACTTGGAGACTATAACAGGACTTGTAAAGTTTGACACTGGTAGGTTATGTATGTAGTTTTTTTATTTTTTTCATGTTTAACCAAATTATGGCATGTTTTACTTTTAAAGCAGCTCATTGTGAACTCAAGTTTATGATTTAAATGATTACAATCCCCTACAGTTAGTAATTCTGTATTGGTTTAGTTCCCTAAAAATTTCTAATATATATGATTCAACACAGCAAAAAAAAAAAAAAAAAAAACTTTGTTGTCATCATTTTTGTTACAAGAATAAATGTATAATTGTTGATATTTGTATGCATCGAATAAATGGTTGAAGCTAAGTGCATGACCCTGTATATCAGGGGTCTCAAACTCAATTTACCTGGAGGCCCGCAGGAGGCAAAGTCGGGATGATCCTTGAGTGCAAAGTCAGTAGTAAGCTTTGAACATTGGGGGGTGTAACCCAAACAACTAAAACAAAATAAAACAGAAAAAGATTCCTCTAGGGCAGGTCCACAAAATGTTGTATGGAGGGCCATTTGCAGTCTGTGGGCCATAAGTTTGAGACCCCTGCTCTATATAATTCTTTATAACATTTTAATATTTGTTCTTTAATTCAGTTCATATTTATGTAAAGATACCTTTCTATGGATATGAGGTGGGATACATGAAAATAAATCCAAACAGAAATGAAAATGACTAAATTACAACTGAATATTTATGTCTTGTCTAAAAATTAATTGAAAAGATAATAGGATGTTCATATAAGCAATAGAAAAAGCCCGGTGTTTAGCAAGTGAACGTAAAGCAAATAGAAAATAATTTTACATTTAATAACATAAAATGTAACTGATGAACCACAGACATGTAGAATAATGGTTAAAAGTTCCTGGGCACTTCTAATTTTTGAAACAGTTTTTATAGTGTATAATTAGGCAGATTTTTTTAAATTAAAGTATATAGCAATATATATTTGATAAATTAATAACAACAAATTACTTTTCTGAGAAGCATTTTAAAATAACATATGTATATCACATGAAACTCAGGCCAGCATCTGGTTGATGCCCTGACTTATTAAATTTTGGGTGCTGTGTATAAGCATTGTTTTCTTGTCTTAGTAGTCTGTAACCTGAAAATCATTACAGTCATATTTTTCAAGTTTTCATTTTTAGAGAAGTACTTTGCTAAATCAAGGTATTTTGTATATGGGAAGTTAATAAACTTCTGAACACCCTTCAGTGAATGATAACAACTATATTGGATCAAATCCTTGCTAGATAATTTTATAAGTCAAGGAAATTTTAGTAGAAAGAACAGTAACCAAAATACAGAAGAAAAATCAATTATTTGACTAATAGTTCAGGATAAGGCAATTCCTTAAAACATTATTTAATAGCTACTTTTACCAACATGAAAAACGGTGATCAAAGGGAAATTTTATTGTTACTACATAAAAGTGTCTAAATTCTAGACAAAATCACTTTAATCCGTAGAATGACTACAAAGATTCTCTCACCCTACTTGACATATTTTCTTTTTATGACTCTTTACATAAAAACTTATATTGAAGAAGACATCTGGTCCAATGCCATGTTTATAATGGCCAGCTCTTGACAGCATGAAAAACTAATAGGCAAAAAATAAAGATATTGAAAAAAAAGAATAATATGACTCTCCATGATAAAAATAGCAAAACTTATAAATGATCTTTAAAAGTAATAGAAAACCTAACAGTTCTTTCTAATTTTTGTTCTACTCTGTGGTAACAGTCATTAAACATGATTAAGTGTGTTGGTTATGTCTAGATTAGTATTTCTATGAAGAATACTCAAAGAAAAGTTAAATAAACTTAATGTGTTATAAATAACAATGATTCCACTTTTATGGAAAACAACTTCAAGAATATTATCTTGATACAGAAAATATGCGAACTTAAAAAATACAATTCTGACTTTTCGAGGTCATCCTTTTCATAAGTTGCCATCTGTAGGCTCAAAATACTGGTCAATAATATAATTCCTGATACTTTTAGTTTCAGTCATCTTTTGCATTGTCTGCTGGATAATTAATAATGAGATATAATCTGAGAAAGAAGACAAATTTCTTTGGATTTTAAGATTAGATTTTCCAAAGTATATGATATACATCATCTAATGATTTCTGCCAAAAAAAAAAAAAGTTTAAGCCCAGGTGGTATTGCTTGAAATTATTCTTTCAGGACCAATGATAAGCATATAATTATAAAACTCTGGGGGGAAAATCCCCAGTTTTTCTTGCATGTATGATAAAAAATAAAGGGGAACAATTAGAAGAAATAAAAAGAAGCACGCAGAAAGAAAAAAAAAAAGAAGAAGAAGAAGCACACAGAAGCCTGAAATGCCTTGTGCTGTACTTGTAAAACTGCTGAATGATTTATGTAATGATTTGAAAACTCCCAAAATCATGTGTTGTTCTTTTAAATAAACCACATTTTTCTTAAATAGGAAGAAAGTGTTGATAATATAATAATAATAATTATTAACAATGAGTAGCATTTGTGATTAAATACAATACTGCAATGACTGAAATCAAACACCTGGTCTCAAAAACTGTTAAATCTCTTTCTGAGTGTCATGTAATTTTATCTTTAAATGACATTGATAACTCAGTCTCTCAAGAAATAAGATTTGACCTTATGCAAGCATTTTTGCTCCATTTTCCTTCAAACGTATAAGCAATAAACCTTCCTATATAGAATGGCAAAGTATACCTCTTTCATGGACTCCATTCTTTTTTCCATCCCCCATCATGAACACAATCACTTTATTTGATGACCTCATCCTCCTTTTTGCATTACAGCAGAGAAAGCTGCAGAGAGGGGTCGGACATTAGAGAGATTGAATACTAGATGTGTCAGACTTTATAAGTCTGAATAATTTTTTGACTCATAAATACAGGGATGAATAGAGTTCTCACTAACATGTAAGTTCACTAAAAGTAAATTAAAGATTCCTTATGGTTTGAGTTGAGCCTTATTGTTTATTGAGCATTAAAGATGCAACTAATTCAAAATAAAATGTGTTTAAAGATTAATTTTGTAAATCACAATTCAAATATACCAATAAGTTGTAATAATGAGCACATTTAAAAGAATAGTCTATATAAGGCTAAAAAAAGTATTATATTATATTTTGCTTTAAATATTTAAATGATTAGAATGTTCAAAATTATATGTGAGTAGCACTATATGTTTTGAGAACTGATCTAGAGAATGTCATTTAATCCTTTCTCTCTTTTATTCCTTCTCCATCTCAAATGGGTACCAAATTACATATGTATCTGTCAAAATGATGTAGGGCCTGAAATCTCTCCGTAAGTTAATCCTCTTGACCCCATGATTTGAAGCTTCACAATATGATACCACACCTGGAAACATCCAGAAGAAGAACTCAAGGAAACACAGGAAATTCCTAGGGAGGCAAAACATCCCATTTGAAGACATAGTTAGTCTTCTCTGCTTTAGAAAAATCATCTTGAATTAACTGTTGAAGTACTTGAAAGACTTCATTTAGAAAGATCCATTGCAAAAACAAAGAAGCAAGCAAACAAACAAACAAACAAAAAACCCTATGAGATAGGTATTTTATTTATGATGGACCAGAAAATAGTGCCACATTGTTTTATCCTACATTACAGTCCTGGCAAAAGTTAAGCCTTAAATACTTAGAACTATTAGTTCAAGATGGTTGGCCTTCCCAGGAGCTTCTGATTTTGTGAATAAGTCAAGCCAGAAAGTTTTCAAAACTTCACAGAGTTCAGAAGACAAATGTAGGGACATATACATTGCATTACATTGTTTGATGCCAAGGTTATACATGACAATACATAACAAAATTTAGAATATTAAAATATTGGAATATCTTGGAGGCCACAAAAAAGTAATAATCACTTGAGAACTAGTGTTCTACAGCTGAGGTTAAACTCTATTTCTGTTGGGATCTAGAACAATGGTTTTATCATATATAATGACATTGGTTTTTATTCTTTGGAAAATGTTCCTTGATTCTAGAAAGTTATTCTGCAAATATATGGTTTCATTGTATCTGTGTAATTTAAATTTACTTTCTTCAAATATTATATTTTACTTTCATTTAAGACTGTCAAATACATACTAATGCATATTATGGACTCTGAAATGACATTTTATATTGCATCTTGTTTTCCAGTTACCACCACTTTGATCTTGGCTACATTAATTAGGATTAGGACATATCTATATTTTTTATCTCTAACTAAAGTATTTCTATTATTTGATGTCAGCAAGTAGCATAGTGAAAAAGCAAGACAATCAAAGTTTGATAAATCTATTTAAAAGGGAAAATAACAACATTACTATTTCATAATTCTGTGGTTAAACATAAAATATAAGAAATCGTGTGGTCAGAGTGGTGGCACAAGAAGTAAGGCACCTGCCTTGCCCGCACTAGCCTAGGACGAACTGCAGTTAGATTCCCCATTGTCCTATATGGTCCCTCAAGCCAGGAAGGATTTCTGAGCACATAGCCAGGAGTAACCTCTGAGCATTACTGGTGTGGCCCAAAAACCAAAAAAAAAAAAAAAAGTAATTACGATGCTATTTTCCTGTATGTAGTTATTCATTGCATTTACTCTCCAATTAACACTGATATTTAAACATTTTGTCACAGGATAAAATTTGATAGTCATTAAATGAAAGTATAAAGTACTAGTTAGAGGTGTAACTAAGACTAGCAATACATTAAATTTAGTAGTCTTGCACTTGCGTTTATTTTACTCAATGTCTTTGCTGGCTTTAAAATATGATTATAAAATTAGACAATTGGTAAATGACAAAATTCATTATGACTGTAAAGAACTATGGCATTCTGATTAAACTATATGACATTGTTTAAATATAGTATTTTAGAATTATCTTAGTTATATTTGACATATTTATTTATTTATTTATTTATTTTTGCTTTTAGGTCACACATAACGGCACCCAGGCCCTCTGCGCTCAGAATCCCGAAGCACTGTCTGTCCTGGATTGGCTCCGTGCAAAGTCAGCGCCTTACCGCTGTGCTCTCTCTCTGGCCCCAGACATATTTACTTTTAGGTTTTACTCAGTCTAGCTTTTAAATTGAAGATTTGGCAAAACTTCCTCTTTTCAGAAAAAGGTTACTCAGATCCTTGTGATTGCACTCAATACTACTACCTCCTTATCTGGATCAAACTGACACTCTCCACAGGGACACCCACCTAGCCCCCCATCTCGTCCCCCTGCAAGAATCTACAACCAACACCCCTGCTGACTCATGCTCTGTGGCCCTCCTTTTCACACAACAGTCCCCCAATGTGGACTGTTGTTTGATACCAAACTCAGCTCCAGGTTACCTAGTGCCAGGACTCTACCCGAGCCCTTTCTGCTGCAGTTGTTTCTCAATCTCAACAAGACCAAGGTGCGTGATGAAAATGTGCTCTGGATTCCACCCCCCCAGAGAAAATCTCAAAAGACAATAAGGAAGACTATATTTCCTTTATAAGTTTAAGAACTATATAATATTACCTCTTAACTTGTTTATCCCCAAATGTAAGAAAGCCTCCTGCATCACTTTGTTCCCTTAATACTTTTTAAACTTATTTTATTTATTTTTTCCTTTATATATATATATGTGAGTATATATATATATGGCCATATGTACGTATACATACATATGTATATGTATATACTAATATATAATATATAAATATGTAATATAATATATAAAAACATTTCTGTTTTCTTCCTTAACTCCTCCTTTTTTGGTTCTTCTTGATACAAAACCTACAAGAAAAAGTCTTGCCAAGGAAAATAGCTCAGGTCAAAACCAGGGCACAGAGATGATGGAGCCTGACACTCTCACCTCTAAATGCACCAGCAATATAATATAGCACCATTTCTTCTTGCAAAGGCATACTAAAAAAGGGGAAATTTTATGTATGGAAACAAGCTCTTATCTACTATGGATAGGAACTCATATATTTTACAATACAGGGGCATCTCTCACCTGAACATAAGTCATGTGGTCCTAATTTAGACTCCATGTGATTAAACAGGGACCATCCAATCCTGAACCCTAGATCTCAGACATAGAACTGACACAATTCTCCAAAACAGTTCCAGGAACCAAACTCCCTCTGGGATATTCTTAATACTACTCTGACATCATCATATGCCATTTTTGATATGACAACCTCCTAATGAGGAAATGGCAAAAACTTGGACCAAGAGTAAGTTGTATTACCTCACCTCCTAATGATAAGATGAATTCAGAAGATATGTCATTTTTTGATTGGTACAAAAGCCAACTTCAATAACTACAAAAGACTGACTGTGATAACCATGACTGGGCAGAACTTACCCAGGGACCAATTAAAAATACCCTAATCTAGGCTTTGGTCAAAGATCTGTACAACAACCAAGATCTCTAATTCCAGAGGTCTGACTGAAACAACTGCAACTGTGCAGATCTTCTGGATATGTAAGGGAAGTCTCTATTCTATGCTTCATCCTGCCATCGGGGCCAAAACCAACTACAGAAGACTGATTAAAACAACAATGATGGAACAGAACTCCTAGAACCATAAAGGAAGACTCCATGCTAGGCTTCATCCTTTGACCTGTGCAAATACCAAGGTTTCTAATTACAGAAGCAGGATTTTATCATCCACGTTAGGGTGGAAAGTTTCCAGACACCAACAAAAGACCAAGGGGAGAGTAAAAGAACATATATGGAGCCTTTAGTTATTCCCATGACAGTATACTTCAAGGACGGAGAAACCCTGTATCTATTAGGCCAAGGGAATTCCCTTATTAATTTTCCCAATATTTACTGTGCCTATGCAAGAAACATAAAACTAGAGATAGAAGCACAAATTGACATTTTTTTTGGTTTTGCTATTGTTGTTGTTTTTTGCTTGTATTTTTTCTTCTGTGGGTTTTTTTTTTTTTGTGTGCGTGTGCTTTGTTTTTTGTTTGTTTGTTTGTTTGTTTTTTATTTCAGAACTGTGGTTATTGTGTGGTTGGTATCTTTATTGCTGTGGTGCTTTTCAAGTTTTTTGTTTGATTTTTTTTTTAATTTTTAGTATTGTTGTTAGGTTCCTCTCTTTTTCTCTTTCTTCTCTTAAACTGATATTATAGCCTCTAGAAGAACTTTTCCCATTTTTTGCTTGTTTCATTTTCCTCCCATTTTATTTTTTTTCTTTTCTTCAAACAGAACCACGTAATTTGAACCATCTTATTTTGCCTCACAAATTGAGGGGGAAACAATGGAGGGTACCAAGAGCAGACAGTTGTTCAAACATTAAGTAGACATGCTAGATACAGGGGGAAACACTTATACTAGCAACCTGGGGGGTAAAGGAGGGGGATGTGAGATGCATGCCTAGATCAGGAATGAAGGGATGACAACATTCGTGGTGGGAGTAACCCTAATTCAATGTCACTATGTACCTAAAAAATTACTGTGAAGGATTTGTAATCCATTGGTCACAATAAAAATTAAAAAAAAAAACACTAATAGAACAAGGAAACAAAGATAAAGATTTTTAAAAACGTGTGTTGTGATTATAAAAGCCTCTTTTTTTTCCCTCAAGGAAAACACAATGAGAGCAGCAAAGTTCAAGTGAATATAGGTAAATGGATCCTAGTAACATTTAGAACCTCTTACCACCATAAAATTTCATGTAGTATCTATGAGAGAAAAACATTTCTGGGGACTGGAGCAATAGTACAGCGGGTACGGTGTTTGCTTTGCACACAGCCCACCTGGGTTTGATCTTAAACATCTCATATGGTACCTATAGTACCATATTGCCCATACCTGTCTTCCAGGAGTAATTCAAAGGCATATAAAAATGAGTAAACCCTGAGTGCTGCAGGGTGTAACCCAAAAAGCAATAAACAAACAACCAACAAAGTATCTGGAAACACAACCTGAAAACAAATTATCTTTATAGCATAAATATATTAAAAGTTTTTCAGTATATAATAACTCTGAAATTATGAGCATTATATTTAAAATATATTACCAAATAAAATCGATTAGATATTTCATAGCAAATCACTATGACAAATATAGTGCAACTTAGAAAATTAGTCAATACGTTTTCTAAATGAATGGTAAATCACTATGGTAAATACAGGAATACATGTTCTAACTTAATAAATAAGAACTTTGCAAATCAGAGTCTGGAGAGGTGGTGCAACTGGTAGAACATCTGCCTTGCACGCACTAACATAGGAAGACTGCATTTTGATCCCCCGGTGTCCCATTTGATCCCCAAACCAGAGCAATTTCTGAGTGCATTGCCAGGAGCAACCACTGAGTGTCACCAGGTATGGCCCCAAAAAAACCCCCCAAAACAAACAAAAACACGTTTTGGAAATCAGTGATAATACCAAAATCAAAAAGCAAATTACTCAAGTATTATAAATTACATATCCTTATATTTTATGTCATTATAAATGATAATCCAAAAATAATCATATGACACAATTTTTGAGGTGCATTTTGGGGCATTAAAAAATTAAAAGTATCAACAGTAAAGTGATATTACTTCTGGTTGGTAATAATCACAAATATCAATTTTTTCATATGCTCAAAATTGTTTTATAATTTTACATAATGATATTTTCACTTATAATCAGACTAAAAATTAAATGTAAAAGATTCTATTGTCTGCCTAGACAGCAGAGTAAACAGTTATGGAGTTATAAATTATAAAACTAAATTCACACTGCATTTTTGGAAGTAACTGGAATATAACCAAAGGAATTCAGTCCTTAATGGTTTGAATTATAGTGAATTTGAAACTTATTATTCTTCCATGTGTGAATGTGAGATTGGGGAGGAAACATATTTTTCCAATGGTTGGTTAATATTTATTGGTGGTAAGAAAAATAGGGAGTGTTCTCAAACTTAAAGTATATTAAGAAAAACCTCAGTATCACATACACCTATTGTGGAAGAAGAGTTATCATGGTGTTAAAACAAGAAGTTTACAGTTTAAATATATAAATATCTTTTAGACAATATGGATCACATAAGATATGGTTTCTTTCATTTAATAACCCTTTGGAAAATACATTATAGTTTATTAATTGGTTAATGTTCAAATTAATCTATTTTACATTCTTTATTTTAAACATGTACAAAAGCATATTTTAATATTTTTCTTTCTATTCCTTTCCCTTTGCTATTTTTTCAATAACTATATTATATCTGTGGTGCCTGATAAGTATAACATTTAATGAATTTGCTTGTACACATCTGGCTCGGCTGTCCCTTATGTGCCAGGATCCCATAAAATAATGCTGTGTGTATGACATGAGCGCTATGACATGTTAGATGGTTATGGAACTCACAGACAGTCTTATGCCTGAAAGATATATATTTTCCCACTGAACTATTCCTTTTCTTAAATGCTATATATATATATATAATATGAATATAAAATATTTTATATATAATATAAATATAAAATATGTATATATAGCATATGATCATTCAGACCACTGAAACAGTTAACTTCAAACAACAGACTTTTATTACAGGACCTACTCATCAAACAAGCTTGGGCAAATTAGCTTTCTCTTTTCATCTCTCTTCTTTCTATTTCTTTCCTTCTCCTCTTTCTTCTTCCTCGTCTTCCTCATCATCATCAACTCAATCCATGTCAAATAAAACCCACACTGTTAGATTTTCTTCAGGAAAGAAACTTCAATACATGAGATGCAGCGGACACATACTACATTAGGTAGTCACCTACATAGGGTAGCCACCTATATAGCTACCTACATGTACATATCCACCTACATAGCCTCATTAACACATGTTGAGTACTTGAGATGAGAAACCTATGTGTATTCTAAAGTGCTCCAGCCATTATCTAACCATGAAACCTTCATTTATCAAGGCCCAACCCCAATACAGATGAAATGCCCCAAAACTGGGAAAACCTCCCAACACTGACACACTGACTCAATCTCTTTTATTTGATTTATTAATTCTTTTACTTTTTAAATATCAAGACCAACGTCCATTCCTGCCCCAATAAGCTATCACCCAGCTCCCAAGTGAAAGGACACCTACTCAGCCTAACATCTCATCCCCTAGCAAGAAACTACAACCAACACCCCTATTGACTCATGCTCTGTGGTCCTCCTTCTCACTTCTCCTAAATGTGGACTGTTGCTTAATACCAGACTCAGCTTCAGAATGATCCCAGTACAAGAACTTTACCTGAACCCTTTTCTGCTGCAAATCATTTCTCAAAATTAAGAAGACCAGGAACTGAGATGAAAATGTGCCCGAATCTCACCCCCAACAAGAATATCTCAAAAGACAATGGGGGAAGCCTATATTTCCTTTATAAGTTTAAGACCTATATAATACTACCTCTAAATTTGTTTATCCCCAAATGTAAGGTTGTATCCTGCATCACATTTTTCCTTTAATTATTTTTAACTCACTTTAAATTTTTTCTTTATATATATGTGAGTATATATATATATATATGTATGTGTATATATATATATGTCGTGATTCTGTTTTCTTCTCTTAACTTCACCTCTTTTGGTTCTGCTTGGTACAAAAACCTACAATAAAAATGTCTTGCCTGGGACAATAGCTCAGTTCAAAACCAGGCCACAGAGATGATGGAGCATGACACTTCCACCCTCAAATACACCAGCAATATAATATAGCACCATTTCTTCCTGCAAAGGCATACTAATAAAGGGGAAATTTTATGTATAGAAACAAGCTCTTATCTACTAAGTATAAGGACACACACTTTTTTACAATACAGGGCACCTCCCACCTTGAACACATGTCATGTGAACCCAACTTAGACTTTAAGTGATTATACAGTGACCATCCTACACAAAACTCTAGATCCCAAATATAGAACCGACCCAGTTCTCTGCAACAGCTCCAGAAAACAAGCTGGCTCTGGGACATTCTTAATACTGCTCTGACACCAACATGCGCCCGTTTTGGCATCCTGATAACGAGGAAATGGCAACAGCTTGATTTAAGACCAGGTTGTCTTACCTCAACATCTAAAATAAGATGAAATCAGAAGATGTCATTTTTTGATATGTGCAAATGCGAAGATCACTATCTACAGAAGACTGACTGTGACAACCATGACTGGGCAGAATTTATCCTGGAACCAATTAAAAAGACCCTAATCTAGGCTTTGGACAAAGATCTGTACAACAACCAAGTTCTCTAATTCCAGAGGTCTGACAATTGCAACTGTGCAGGTCTTCTGGAAACATAATGAAAGACTCTATTCTAGGCTTCGTCCTAGGATCAGTGCAAAAACAAGACCACCAACTATAGTAGACTGATTAAAAAAAATGATGGAACAGAATATCTGGAACTGTAAAGAAAGACTCCATCCTAGGCTCCATCCTTTGACCTGTACAAATACCAAAATCTCTAGATACAGAGGTCTGATTTTATCATCCATGACAGAGCAGAAGGTTTCCATACACCACCAAAGGACCAAGGGGAGAGTAAATGAACATGTAGGGAGTTTGTAGTTACTCCCATGACAGTGTACTTCAACGGCAGAGAAACCCTGTATCTTTTAGGCCGAGGAAATTCTCTCTATAATCTCCCCAATATTTACTGTGCCTATGCAGAATAATAAAGAAGCAGCACAAAATACTCTTTTGTTTTTGTTATTGTTGTTGTTATTTTTATTTTTGTGCTATGTTTTGTTTTTATTTCAGGACCGTGGTTATTGTGTGGTGGTTGTCTTTATTGCTGTGATGCTTTTTGGATTTTTTGTTTGAGTTTTCTTTTTGTACTGTTATTGTGTTTCTCTTCCTTTTTTCCCTTTATTCTCTCAAATTGATATTTATAGCCGCTAGAAGGACACCACCCATTTTTTGTTTGTTTGATTTTTGGCCTATTTTATTTTTTTCTCAAACAGAACCACATAACTTGAACCATCTTGTTCACAAATTGAGGGGTTAAATAATGGAGGGTACCAAGACCAAACAGTTGTATGATCATTAAGTAGTAAGAAAAAATAATCAGACTTAAACTCCAAATCCAAAGCCAATGGCAACAAAATTGATACCCAATTTACAACAAGCTAGACACAGAGGGGACCACTTATACTAGCAGCCCAGAAATTTTTAGAGGAGGATATGGGATGCATGCTGGGAACAGGTGTGGAGGGAGGACAATTATGGTGGTGGGAATGCCCCTGTTTCAATGCCAATATATACCTAAAATATTATTGGGAAAGATATGTAATTCACTTTGGTCAAAATAAAAATTGTTATTATAAAAAAGCTAGAGTAGCCATAATAATATTAGGTGACACAATCTTTAGACTCAGTAAAGTTAGAATGGACAAAGATGGTTATTTTTTACTAATCAAAGAATATGTACAATAAGAATTCACACTCTTATACTATATATGCACCCAATGAGTGACCAGAAAATAATTAATACAATTGTATAATTGTATTAAATACAATACAAATAATAGTGTGAAGCATCAACATTGCCCTATCACCCTTTGATAGGACAGCAGGTTAAAATCCAACACAAATATACTAACTCTGAAAAGAGAAATGGAAGAAAGTGGACTAGCATATATATACTGGGCACCCATGCCCAGAAAACTGAATACACATTCTTCTCCAATGCACATGGGTCATTCTTCAAGGTAGACCACATGCTGGCTCATAAAACATATTTCCATAAATTCAAGAGAATAGAAATTGTACAAACTTCTTTCTCAGATAATAAGACACTGAAATTAAAAGTGAACTACAAAGGGACACAGAAGAAAAACATTAACACGTGGAAATTAAACAGCTCACGACTGCACAGCCAATGAGTCAGAGATGAAATCAAAGAGGAAATCAACACATACCCAGAAACAAATGACAATGAAGACACAAATTATTAGAATTTATGGTACACAGCTAAAGCAGTAAGAGGAAAATTTATAGCTTTGCAAGCACACATCAGAAAAGGAAGAAGGGGCCTATATACAAGCCTAATAACATAGCCTTTAAAATTAAAAATTGATCAACAAAGGAACCAAAATAGGTAGGCAGAAGGATATAACAAAGCTTAGAGTAAAAATTAATTAAGTGGATCCATGAAGAAAATGCACCTGTTAAGAGACAATGAGTGGCAAAATGAATCAAAAAGCTGAATCCAACATTTTTCTGTATCCAAAAAACACATCTGAATAGTGAGAACAACATAGACTCAAAATCAAAGGATGGCAAAAAAAAATCCAAGCAAACAACTCCCTTAAAAAAGCTGGAGTGATCACATCAATATTAGATGACACAATCTTTAGACTTCGTAAAGTTAGAACGAACAGAGATGGTTATTTTGTACTAGTCAAAGGATATGTATGACAAGAAGAAATATGTACAACTATCCAAGAGATCAACAAAATTAAAATTCAGTTTTTTAAAATAATAAATAAGAATAATAAACCACTAGCAAAACTCACAAAGAAATGGAGAGAGAGAAAGCTAATAAACTGAATTTGAAATGAAAAGGGAGTGATAAAAGACTCTGCAGAGATTCAAAGGGTAATCAGAGACTAACTTTGAAAAGCTCCATGTCACAAAACATGAGAACCTGGATGAAATCGATAAGTTCTTGGAGTCTTATAACTACCATCGTTAAACCAGGATGATCTAGCATATCTAAACAGAAGCATTGGGGCCGGGTAGGTGGCGCTGGAGGTAAGGTGTCTGCCTTGCAAGCGCTAGCCAAGGAAGGACCGCGGTTCGATCCCCCGGCGTCCCATATGGTCCCCCCAAGCCAGGGGCGATTTCTGAGCACATAGCCAGGAGTAACCCCTGAGCGTCAAACGGGTGTGGCCCAAAAACCAAAAAAAAAATAAATAAATAAACAGAAACATCCCTACTGAAGAAATTAAGATTGTTCTAAAAATCTTCCCCAAAACAATAGCCTGCACCCTGATGGATTCACTAACAAATTCTTACAAAACTTTCAAGAGGAACTTATACCAATCCTCTTCAGGCCCTTTCATAAAATTGAAATATCAAGAACACTGCCAAATAGCTTTTAGGATGTTAACATCACCTTGATACCAAAATCAGACAAAGATGCTGCAAAAACAAACAAACAAACAAAAAAAAAAACTAAAGACCAATATCCTTGATGAACACAGATGCAAAAATCCTTAACAAAATCCTGACAGACAGGATCCAATGCCTCAGCAAGAAAGTAATACACCAAAATTAAGTAAAATTCATTCCAGGAATGCAAGGATGGTTTAACATATGTAAATCAATCAACAAAATATATCATATCAAGGAAAAAATATAAACCATATAATCATATTAATGGATGCAGAGAAAGCATTCAATAAGATCCAACACTCATTCTTGATAAAAAAAAACTCTCATCAAGATGAGAATAAAAATGTTTTTAATATCATTAAGACCATCTACCACAAGCCAACAGAGAATATTATTCTCAATGGAGATAAATTAAAATCTGGTACAAGACAAGACTGCCCTCTCTCACTACTCCTATTCAACATAATGCTGGAAGTTCCTGCCATAGTGATTAGCCAAGTAAAGGATATCAAGGGCATCCAAATAGGAAAGGAAGACGTCAATTTCTTACTATTTTCAGGTGACATGATACTATATTTAGAAAACCTGAAAGACCCTACCAAAAAGCTTCTAGAAACAATAAATTCATATAGCAAAATGGCAGGCTACAAAATTAACATGCAAAAAGCAATGGCCTTCTTATATATCAATAATGATAGAGAAAAATGGACAACAATAAAACAATCACATTCACAATAGTGTTCCATAGCTCAAATAACTTGAAAAGGACCTAAGCAAAGAAAATTATAAAACACTGTGCCAAGAAATAAAGAGGACTCATGAAAATGGAGACACATAACCTGCTTATGGATTTGGAGTATTAACATCATTAAAATGTCAATACTCCCCAAAACATTGTATATATTTAATGCAATCCTTCTAAGGATACCCAGGACATTCTTTAACACCAGTATCCCGAATCTCCCTCCTCCCAACCCCATCCTTGCCTGTACCCTAGACAGACAGGCTTTCTATTTCCCTCATACATTCTCATTGTTAGAATAGTTCACAATGTAGTTATTTCCCTAAACTAAACTCATCACTCTTTGCGGTGAGCTTCATAAGGTGTATAGATCCAGTCTACACTATGTTAATAAAGTATTTAATCCATTTTAATTGACATTTATTTTGATGTGAAATTCATTTTATTGCTTATGCTTACTCAATTTTTCTAATACTGTTTCCCTAATAGTCAATTTTTACTGAATTGTATGCAAGTAGTTCTTTAGTCAAAGAGTGACTTTTCATTTATTTGATGGTCTGTTTTTGGGCTTCCAGTACTCTTCCAGTCTGAGAGGCTTCCTTTTGCCCAGCATAACACAATTTTGATTCCTTTAGCTTTCTAGATATAATTTAAATGAACAGTAGCAAGCTGAAAAAACCTCTAACCACCACCCATTACTTTGGCTATTTAAAAATTTGTCATTTACATATTTTAATAGTAATTGGTCAATACCCTTAAAAACGACATGGAGGGGCTGGAGTGGTAGCACAAGTGGTAGGGCATCTGCCTTGCGCGTGCTAACCTAGGACGGACCTCAGTTAGTTCCCCCAGCCATCTCATATGATCACCAAGCCAGAAGCGATTTCTGAGCGCATAGCCAGGATAACCGCTGAGCATCACTGGGTGTGGCCCCAAAACAAAACAAAACAAAACAAACAAAGAAAAAAGACATGGAGGGACTAGAGCTTTAACATAGCAGGTAAGGGTTTCTTCTTTCACGCAGCCAACCCAATTTCTGTTTTCAACATCCTATATGGTGCCCCAAACCTGCCACATGTAATTTTTGAGCTCAGAGACAGGAGTAAGTCCTGAGTTCTCCTGAGTGTGTCCTTCAAAATGCAATGCAAAATATGTGTGTTTGTCTGTGTGTGTGATCCCAGGATTCTTTTTTGTTTGTTTGTTTGTTTGTTTTTAACCATCAGGGAAGTAGTTTAATGTAGGTACCAAAGACCCTGTAGTATCAGATATTACTACAGCAGAGACCTTCAGGTATATCTATACCTGGCAATGATACAGGATCATGGATGCCCACACTGACATGAATATCCCTATAATCTCAATAGTCCTGCATAGAAGTTTGGATAGGGACTGCAGTGAATCTGTTTATTTCGTTGGCTAGTATGACTGCTTTAATTCTGTCAATGCTTCCAATAAATTAACAGCAAATTTTATTATTTTTTATGCTCTCTTTTTCTTTCAAAAGTGATCTATACATTTTGCTGTTATAAGTCATAAACCTTAATTGTTAAGGCGATTTCCAAATGTTGCACAGGTGAAGGGATGCTGTTATTTTTATGACTGAAGCCCAACTTAAAACATGTTTGTAATTTTTAAGAATAAAGTATTATTATTATTTTAAAAATGAATAATTAAAAAATTAAAAAAGGTGATTCTCAGGTACTTGATCTGTGGAGACTTAATTCTGGGGGCCATAGATATTTCTGTGCATCCAATCAATCTTAGACAAATGCAAGAAAAGCAGCTTATTAGCTATACTCGCTATTTCCTCCAAAACAGAGAAATTTATAAAAACTAATAATATTTATATTGCTTCAATATCCCAGAAAAGGCAGGTGTCCCTAAATAAAATGAAAAATGAGAAAATTGAAAGCAGTCTCAATGCAAAAAAAAAAAAATCCCTGGGAGCCATGAGTTAAATTTTTTTAATGATTTTACAATTTTCTCAAGCTGTCAATGGAAAAAAATGGGTTGCCATTGAACACATACCAAGTCAGTAGCAAAACTATTTTATAATGTTTGATTCATCATTGAAAAAATAAAAGTTTAAAATTCAATCCATGTGATGGAAATGCTACATAAAAAATGCCATTCATAATCCAGAGCTGCAGGAAAATTGTGGTTATAATTTTATTCAGCAGCAGGGTTCTTAAAGTATTACTAATGAAATGCCTCCTAAAATGTGTATGCTAAGTATTATTAATATAAATGTTTTAATCATAAATGTAACCACTAGTAAGAAGAAAAATATAAACTGATTTTAATCTTTATTAGTTAACACTTCAAAGTTTATGAAGTTAATTAAAAGGATTCCTTCAGAAATATCCATTTTATTAATCCACTTGTGATTTCATTCATTCATTTTACATGAGATATTGAACATTTGCTCTTTTTATTTCTTCTAGGCATTTGTCTAGGTATTTGTCCAGCTAACATTTACATGTGAAGAATTTTGAAGCTCTAGGGAAGTCTTTGAGAGGTATGAAATTCATGGAAGTTTGAGTGTAAACAATTTGCAGAACTATACTTTAATTCATATAGAACAGGTGTATTTGTTTTGTTTTTTATTTGGAGCCACAACCAGTGGCACTTAGGGCTTACTCCTGGTAGGCTTGAGAGAGCATATGGGATGCAGAGAATTGAACCTGGGTCCATCCAGGGTTAACAGCATGCAAGGCAAACGCCCTACCATTATGCTATCACACCGGCCTAAAACATGTTTTTAAGGGGTTTAAATGCCATGAAATTCATTCCCAATTATTTATAAAAAATAAAATTATATCAAATGAAGAAGTTATTATTATTATTATTATTATTATTATTATTATTATTATTATTATTATTTTGGGCCACACCGGTGATGCTCAGAATCGCTGCTGGCTTGGGGGACCTTTTGAGATGTTGAGGGAAGGATCAAACCATGGTCCATCCTAGGTCAGCTGTTTTCAAGGCAAAGGCCCTACCTCTGCGCCATCCCTCCAGCCCCTAAATGGGAAATATTCTCAATTCAAAATATGTTGTGGAAAGCTATTATGAAAAATTGAATGATCTTAAATCACATTTAGAAATCATATTCTTCACATATGACCACATTTAAGAAAAAATTGAGACCTATAAATTTTCAACTGTTGAATTTGTGTGATTTCAATAATTCCATTTTCTTCATTTTCAGAATCCCCAGTCATTGGTTTTTATGGTTATTTATATATATATACATATATACATACATATATACATACATATATGAGGGTCTTTAAATTGTTTATTAGCAGTAACAAAAATTAAAATGAGTTTTGCTTTTTAGAAATCATTTCTCTCATTGCTTTCTAGGGAAGTTTTTGTGTTTGGATAAAGCAGCAGAAATCATGACGAAAACATGGAAGTTCCTTTCCCAGGTGTCAAGCTAGCTCTGGATACTGATCTTTGCCATTAGTGACAATATGTATTTTTTTTCTTAGAAACTGTGAAAGACAAAGCTTGTAATATATGTAGATTCTGTATTTACAAAAAAGGAAGAGAGTAACAAAGACAAATTAAAAAAATTCCTCCAAAAGTATCTGCATAATTTTTTTTTTACCAGCTTTGAAAACCAGTTTTGTAATTAGTGGAAGTGAATTTCTATAAAAATGAACATTTCAGGTAGTAATATAGATCTTTAAGATGTTTTCATTTTTCGCAAAGCACATTCCAAGTCAATAATTAATTTGAAACATATCAACTTTAAAACTCAATCCTATTTGTTAAGTTGGTTGTATATTTCAATGCTTATATATTAGTAACTAATTGAAACTCCTATAACATACTAAGAATTTTTCAAGTTTATAATAGTTATGAAGAATGGTTGATAAAGTAAAATAAGACCAGAAAAATGTATTCTAGAATTATATTTTATTACAATTAATTTAATATATGTGATTCATTAAAGGAAAAATAGTATGAAGCTGTCTGTGTGTGTTTGTGTGTTTAATTTTCTTTTATGGAAGAGGAGGAGGCTTTGATCCCACCTGATAGTGCTCAAACTTTACTCCTGGTTCTGTGTTCCAGGGTCACTATTTTATTCCACAGAGAACCAGGGACCAATAGTGCCAGGGTTAAAACCAGGGGCGGGTAGGTTGCATGCAAAGCAGTCACTTTAATCCCAGTACTATTTATTTTGCACCTGTTTGTGTTTTTAATAGATTTTATTTCAGTTCACAAAAAAGGGCAAATACTTCTAATCATTGGCTTCATGTACACTTTGAAATCTCTCTGAACAGATACAATAGTGATGCAGTAAATATACATTACAACATTTAGGTAAAGTTTGTGATTCACCTTAAGTTCACTATTGTTGTGCATTCAATAGATTGGACTTTCTGTAATAGCATATATCTACAATAGAGAAAGATTTGCTATTCTAATGTTCCTCTGTGTTTGGTCTATTCCTTCTTCTCTTCCCTGAACCCTTTCCCTTGGAAGTACTGATTTATTTTATTTTACTTTATTCAAACACCTTGTTTAAAAATATTACTCACATTACAGTTTTTTACACCCAACAGCTACAAAATTGTTCATGATTTTTAGTTCATACAATGTCCAACTTCCATCCCTTCGCAATTGTACATTTCCTGCCCAATGTCTCCAGTTTCCCTTTTCTCCTATCCCTGGCCTACCTCTGAGGCAGTTACTTTTTTCTCTTTCTCTGTTTTTCTCACTCTCTCACACTTTCTCATTCTCTATTTCTCTCTTCATCCTTTTCTTTTCCTTTTAGACACTTTGGCTTGCAATATTGTTACTGATGGAGTATCAAACATATCACTTTATCTTTTTTTAGCATACAACTGGGTGGTGTCTAAAGTGATATACTAATTTTTTAATTAAGTCCATCATTTGTCTTTTCCAAAATGTCATAATTGAAATCATGTAGTAGATTGAACTTTTGGAGAGATTTATTTTACTTAGTGATAGGCACAATATTTGCTTTATGTCTTTGTACAGCCTATTAATAATTATTAGTATAATTATTTTGGTTTTTTGGCCACACCCAATGACACTCAGGGGTTACTCCTGGCTATGCGCTCAGAAATCGCTCCTGTCTTGGGGGACCATAAGGGACACTGGGGATAGAACCGCGGTTCATACCAGGTCAGCCACTTGCTATTATTATTTTTTTATATTTATCTTTATTTAAACACCGTGATTACAAATATGATTATTGTTGTATGATTACAGTCATGCAAAGAACACCATATTGAATTGCATGCCACTGTTTGGAGTCGTATTTTATTTATCTACTCAACTATCGAATGTTGTTTCCATATTTAAGTAATTCTGAAGATCAATTTAAGTAATTATAAAGATCAGTGTGCAAGTTTATTCCATTTATTTAAATACCAATGGTTACTGCTGTATCATGTGGGAGGACTATGTTTAATTTTATTAGAAGCTTCCAAACTATTCCAAAAGTGGCTGTACTATTTTATAATGGATGTGTGTCCCTATTGTTACACATTATACCAGATATCAGCATTTGGTTGTTAGTGTTTTAGATTTTTTGTCATGTATATAATGGTATGTTACTGTTACTTTAACTTTTAATCCCCTAATAACATAAGCACAGAACATCTTTTTATATGCTCACTGCCATTTGTACATCTTCACTGATAAATATCCGTTTAGACATCTAGCTTATTAAATTTTCCATTTCTTGTTGAATTTTAAGAGTTCTCTGTATTTTAGGGAAGAAAACTTGTTATCAAATATACCCTTAAAATATTTTCCCCTATGGGGCTGAAATGGTAGCACTAAAAGTAAGCTGCCTATGCCTTGTAAGCGCTAGCCTAGAACTGCGGTTGAATCCCCCAATGTCCCATATGGTCCCCTCAAGCCAGAAGCAATTTCTGAACACATAGCAAGGAGAATAACCCCTGAGCGTCAAAATAATGTGGCCCCCAAAACAAAAACAAAAACAACTAAAATATTTCCTCCTGGTATTTAAATTTTCTTTTCATTATCTAAGCATTGTAATTCACAGAAAAAAAGTTTTATTTTAATTTTAGTTAATTTTTTAACAAAAACAAATTTTGATGATTCATTTACAATGAGAATAACTGGAAAGAAAAAGAAACAGACTAAGATTATTATTAAGTTTTGATACTATGAAATATAATGATTAAAGGAAGGAGAGAGGAATCTAATTTTTAAATCAAATTTTGTTTATGGAATTGTTCTTAAACCTCTTGAGCAGGCATCTTATTTGCTTGTCTCTGTTTTCATGTTTTATTATATCCACTCTGAAGAAGGTTGTTCCCCACTTTTGTATTCCCCACTTTGGTTCCTTCCTCATCTTTCTAAGCAATTCTTAATGAACAAAAACGCTTTCTTCAGCAAAAAGAAATTGTTTATCAATACTTGTTTTCTCATGGATTTTTACTTTTGTAAAAATGTTTTTAATTTTGATAAAAATTATATCTTAATTTATATTTTAATAATTATCTTACTGAAGCACCTTGTTACAAAATTATTCATGTTTGTGTTTCAGTCATACAATGAACACCAGTGCACATTTCCTGCCACCAATATCCAGTTTCCCTGCCACCATCACTGCCTCCTTGCCTGCCTCTGGGATAGAAATTTTGCTATTTTACTTGTTTCTCTCTTTCTTTCTCTCACATTTTTCCTCTTTGACACTGTGATTTTCACTATTATTAAAGAAGTGGTACTATATATATGGTGTGTGTGTATATATATACATATATATGCCATATATATGGTACTTTATCCCTTTATCCCTTTTAACGTCCAGTTCTTTTCTTTTAATTTTTTATTTTTAATTATGAGAATAAAGATACAAAGAAAGAGGACAAGGTAAAGTTACAGTGGAAGGAAAATCACCCATAAACAGAATTCTAAGTAGTCCCATTGCTGATATCTTAACTTTGAACTTTCAGCCAAAGAACATTAAGAAAAATAAAACAGAACCCATGTACAATTACTTTGTCCCTCAAGTCCCCAGATGGTAGTACATAATATTTTTTAGCAGCACACAAAGCAATCTAAAGACATAAAACTTATGTAACTCCTTAAACATTGAAGGCAAAGTACTTTTTTACATTTCCATGCACATGCATATTAATTTAAGTTAACCTCAAAAGTTTAAGTGGGTTGTTTTTCTTAAGGATTAGAGTCAAAGGAGAACAGAAAAAACGGTGTTAGAGTGGTGATTATTGTTTGCATAGGCCCACCAAAATATGAGGGAAATGGAAAGGAAAAGCCTTGGCCTAAATACAAGGAGACCCTATCCCTGAAGTTTCCTGGCAAAAGACCAACTCTAGGTTCCAGGTAAACTAGCTTGTCCAATCCAGGCCATTGTGTGTAGTGCCAATATACTTTTATTTTTCACACAGTCTCTGTTGTTGGTATCATGTTTATGTATTAAAGATCCTGGAATCTTCATATTCTATACTGCAGTCAGGATTGTGCAGAGTGTCTTCTCGTTTCACCTCACAATTAAAGGGCAATGCAGAGAACCCTGTCCTGTAAGCAGGTCGTTGTTGTTGTCAAGTCTTCTGAGTGTTAAGGGAAGTCTCTTTTGAGCAGGTCGATGTCAGAGCCATGGTAGTGTCTTCCCTGGTAGAGGACTGCTTCCAGGTGTTGTTATAAAAAACCTTGGATGTTTCGTAGATAGCTTCCCTGGTTCAGGGGTGAATGGAGGATGCCCATTCTTCTGAGGCCTGTGCCAGGTCTTTATATCAACGTTCAGGGTGTAAGGTCCCATTGCACTACAAAATTAGTATGTTCCAATCTCTATTAGATAAGAACTTATTTGTATGTATAGTATTTTCCCCCTTTTAATGTGCCTATGCAAACCAGGAACAATGCTACGTGGCATTATCAGCGCATATGGGGGCCATAAGAACAAGTCCAACAATCCCCATGACATGGTTCAATCATAAGCATTAAACTGAAGGACTCTCCCACCAAAATTCCTTATTGAACAGCTCACAAAGAGAAGACAAGATAAACAGTGGGTATAATCATCACGGTAAAAAATATTTAAAGAGTTATAGCTGTTAAAGAAAATACACATAAAATATTCAAAAGACATATATGTCCATTTTATGTCTTTTGAAATAGTTGGGAGTTGTTAAATACAATGCATGACTTTGTTCTGTGATTAGAACTGTGTAGTACTGAAGTTAAAAAGTGTAAATGTGAGGTTCTGATGGTTGTGGGTGGGAGATTTAAGGAGTAATAATGACCTTTGTAGGGATGTGCAAAAGGGCAGAATCTTTTGGGGCAGGAGGTCGGTCTTGGTGCCTAACAAATTGAAGAACTGAGTGTAAAGAGGGTTAATTAAGGGGAAGATAATAAATCCGGATAGGAAGATGAGGGAGTAGAAGGGGAACTGCGTGGAGGATGGGAAATATATCAGAGGGGATATATACATTATAGATGAATTGTTTATGGATTAGGCTTGGTAGTCAAGAGGACCACTGTATAGGAAGTCACATCTACATATACGCTGATTTTAAAGATCTATTTGAATTTTATACTCCAAATCTAGGGAATTCCATTTTTTTCCTAAAAACAGTCAAGAATTAAGAATATTTTTGGGTGTTGTTAAAAAGTTCAGAGTGACTGGTTCCAAGTACCATTGTCATAGTAGTCCCTTTTCTGTGCAAACTGCACTGCTCCAATACTATGGCACACTTCCTACCATGAACTGGTCCCACAGGCACTCATCTCTATTGTCTCTGGATATTATTACCATACTATCTTTATATTTCATCAGTTTGCTTCTTCCTAGCCCAAATCCTTGGCTAGTCCTTTTTATTTTTTCCTGTCTGTAGTTTTCCATATTTTTATTACTAGTCCTAAAATAGCCTAAATATTCTCTTGAGATCTTCTAGGAATGCCGTAGTTCTGCATTGTAAATATAGGTGTGTCATAAATATTGTGGTTTTATTTTTTGTTTTGTTTGCAAAATAAATGAGATTCTGAGGATCAAATTCAGGTTGTCCACTTGCAAAGCAAGGGCCCTATATGCTGTACTATCTCTGGACTCTCTAATTTGAGTTTCCTTTTTAAAAGAAATCAATTTCTTTATCTTGCTTTTATATGCACATGTTAATTATATTCTAGTATTTTACCTGCTATTTGGAATTTAGATCTTTCAATATCATTTTTTGCACTGACATTTGACTATAACACCTTAGGAGAAAATAAAAATAATAACATCGACTTTATAATAAAGAAACTGTAAAACATGGGATAATGGCATAATAATTTTATAAAAATCAGAATAAACATTGAAATAATTTTGTATTAAAGTTATAACATATAGAATTATATTGTACTGGTTAGTAGAAAATAGTAATTTGACTATTAACTTGAGTAGTAATTATTATATACGTTTTTAACTAAACTTACCCCTCAAAAAACCTTTCTGTAAATTAAAGGGCATTCCTTAATGTAATGATTAAAGAAAGAGGTAAATAAATCTTTATTTCAGTCATTCTGTCTCAAAGTCAAACAACTTTTGTTTTGATCAGAGTAAAACTACTTTAAGGTTTACTGTTAAAAGTCTCTCTCTTCAGAGAAGCTTTATAAAATTTATAAAATGCATTACTTTATAAAATATCTATCCTTTAAATATAAAAAATTCACATTTACCATAATAAGATTTATTATTATAAAAGATTTTTAGAGTTGCCTGATATTTTAGTACATTAAATGTTTCTTACTCAATCAACAATCAGTTCTCTTTTTATTGTGTCGTCTTCTGAAAGTCGAAAGTTATGGTCAATTTGTGAATATATATGCTCATGGGCATACAAATGCTGTTTTTATGAATAGAGCTAGACTTTTGAGAACTGAATATTTATGACTCTTCTAAAATTGAGCAAAGGTTGATGCTAAAAGTGGAAAACTATATTCAGAAATGAGAGGAACAGAACTCATTGACAAAAAAACTTAAGCGACTGAGGGACAAGAGTATGTTTCTTTAGTATAGTTCCACATATATTATTTTAATGCCTTATCCTTTCTAAAGACAATAAAGACACTATTGATTCATTTTTCTATTCTAGGTATATTTTAAAACAAGCAGATTTACTCTATTTTTTCTCAACCCTCAATCTATTTTCTAATCCTCAAAGGATTACTGTCAGCTTGCACAATTTTTGACTAGACTAATAGCACATAGATTTATTCACACAGAAACAATAAAAGTATACAGTGCATGCTTGAATAATACCAAAAATTTAACTGTGCTCTTTCAGAGGTCAGAAATAACAGTAAACGAATCCATGCAACAATCAATAGAACATTACAACCCTCTTTGAAAACCAATGCCTATATAATAAATTTGATATAGTCAATCAATCTTTATTACACAAACACACACAAATAATATCAAATATTGTTTAACGTGAGATAAATAAGAAACAATCTGAAAGATATTTTTGAGAACATATAAGTTGGTACACAATTGAAAGTTGCAGTGTGTTATCAATTTAATTTAAATTTATGTATGTCAGTGCCACTAGATTAAGTTGTTTAGTCTTGTAGATGTAGGAAATATTTTATTCTTCCAAAAACAATACACTAATACTCTAACCAAAACTTTGTTTCTTATTTCTTTGTGTTTCAGCATTAAAATTTTGATATTTCCTGGAATATTTACATATTTATTTACATACAGTTAAGCACATATTAATTTATTTACATTGTATTCCATTTAAGTCTAGGTATGTTTCTTACTTCATCTAAATTTTAATTAAGTTACACTCTACTTTTTTTTTATTAATTTTAGGCAATGGTATAATTTTCTCAGTCAAGTCTATATAGTTTAAGAAGACATGATGAAAATGAGGAAAACTTAGACCTTGCTTTTCCCATTTTCTACCTTCCTTTATAGTAAAATATGAAACTTATCACCTCATCATGTTATTCTGTCTGAGATAATCTGCTTTTTCCCTGAGCTGATATGCTAAGTGATAGAAGATAATGATTGATATCATGATAGTTAGACTGCCTCTGTATAGACCTTCCACAGAACATTGACCTCAAAATTCTGTTCCTCAAATTATTACTCACATGTGTTCTAATGTTTATATAATCTGAAAGAAAAGAAAAAGGACACCATAAGAAAAATAACTCAAGGAGGATAAAAAATAAAGCTCTCTTTACAGTCTATACTGTTTGGTAATAAGTATGATTACTGATAAAACCACTAAAGGGTTTTATTTTCTGCCTCAAAGACAGGAAAACAGAAACAGTTACGGGTTTCACTTTTTTCAACTAAAGAGACAGAATAAACAAGTCTGGGGAGTAAGAACAGTCAGCAGAAAGTAATTTTAGCATTTAATGCATACAATAATGCAGACGTTTGTCTGAGCAGTCACCTTACATTGATGAAACCTGAATTTGATCCTCAGCACTACATTCCTGTTTCTTTCATACATGTATGAATGAGATTCCTAGACATTGCTGATGATAGGAGACATTGCTGATAATAGTAGTTGTCTTGTCTTGGTGTTTTCCCCAACCAAATTTACTTCATCACTGAAGATTCTCTTGGGTAAGATATGATGCCTTGGAGTTCATAATACACCAGGCTCTCAGAGTCAGTGTTAGGACTGACCTGAAATTCTCTCATCTATATGTGACTTGACAAAATCATTATTATGTTTAATGAATTTCACCATCATGCCTATTTGATTATTAAGTTATTTTATTATTAATCCTTATTATATAAGGATTATAGAGAACATTGTGGGTTGGATTAAAAATAACACAACTGCTGATAATATTTATTTTATTATTTTTATCATTTACTAAGCAACCTTGTACGTATTCTAGATTGAAAGCCATGGATAATTCAAGAACTATATCATATATAGGACATATTGAATATTATTGACTTGCATATAATTTTCTCCAATTCAGTGATATTAGAAAATTAAAAAATTAAAGTGTCATGGGTGATTGCAAAACTTTGTCTTCATTTAAAAACAGTTCAAAATATCATAGTTCTTTGTAAACAATGAAGTATAAGATATATGAGCACAGATTTTTTTTTTTTTTGGTTTTTCGGGCCATACCCATCTGATGCTCAGAGTTTACTCCTGGCTAAGCGTTCAGAAATTGCCCCTGGTTTGGGGTGACCATATGGGATGCCAGGGAATCGAATCATGGTCCTTCCTTGGCTAGCTCTTGCAAGGCAGACACCTTACCTCTAGCGCCACCTCGCCAGCCCATATGAGCACAGATTTATTTTTTCCCCACACACTTGTATCCTAATGTCAGGATATATATTTGGGTTCCCAAGTGCTTACCCCCTGAGAGAATTTTAACTACTCTGCAATTTTCAGCAATGGCTATGAACAACTTTTTCACATAATATAACATTTCTTTCAACATAGCAGTTGCTGAGGATGACATAGTTAACTGAGACACACTTCCACATGATAAATATATTTGAGTGCCAAATTAAAGTAATCTACAAAGGCAAAGAAAATATTCTAATAACATATGTGGTATAAGTGATAAAATAATTTTACACTGTCTTTTCTATTTGGGTAAATAAAATATATAATTTAAAGATCTCCCAGAATTATATTTAAAATAAAGCCCAAAAAAGAATGGTAACTACAGAATTATATGACTTACATGTGGTCTTTAAAATAACTGTGTGAAGAAATACAATGCTCTAATGGTAGTTGTGTCAAACACCATTGACTCCACAGTATAGTTTCCTTCTTGGAAACAAACTGAGTTGAAGGGGAGAAACAAAAAAGCTTATATTTTCTTTCATACTCCAAAGACACCTGTAGCAATAGATACAGCAGTTCTGTATGGTATATTCAATAATGTTCTAATGCTTTTATCCGGAGAAATAAATGCTATGTTACTACGTAGTGCTTACTATAAGAATGTTTTGGAATCTTAATTTTAATATCTATAATAACTCTAATCTTTTATTTCACAGTGATTCCTGAAGCAAAGGTTGGTCACCCTAGTTTTTATTATATTAGGTAACAAATACAGTGCTCATTATTATATCTTGACAAATATTTTAATATATAATTTTTATTTGATGATGCCTAATAAAGTGATTTAATGTTTATGTCCAAAGTTACCATTGAAATAGGTAAGTCCATGCCATAGAATCTTGCTAGAGTGCTCATTCATTTATTAAGTTTTTGAAATTAATTTTCAATTCAAACTAGTTTACAATTATGTCATACTGCCCATGTTTGCAGTTTTCTTTCAGGAAAGGAACATAGATGCTCAGGATTTGTTAGACAAAACTTAATGGTGTAGATTCCTTTTACAGTGCTCATTAACGTATTGTTTAGTATTCTAGACTTAAAAATTATGATTTTTATTATTTAAACCAATATATTTAAGCATCATGATTACAAACATGTTTGTAGTTGGGTTTCAGTTATAAAAAAGGAACACCCCATTCTAGTTCCCTTTCTACAACCCATATACCCCACCATCACCCCCCGGGTATTATTATTATTATATCAATTATATTATATGTTATGTTATGTCACTATATTATGTTATGTTAGTTTACTTCATTATGTTAATCAATTTTGTCTCTTGAATAAATTCTTACAATAAAAAAGAAATTAAAAAAAAAGGAACACCATCCTTCACAAGTGCAACATTTCCACCAACAATATCTCCATCTCCCTCTTCCCCCACCCCCTGCCTGTATTTAAGACAGGCATTTTACCTCTCTCACTCACTACCATTATAATAATTGTTGATGTAGTTATTTTTCTAACTGCATTCACTAATCTTTGTGTCAAGCTTCATATCATGGTCCGGTTCTTTCAGCCCTCATTTCCTTTGTCTCTGGGTGTTATTAAAATATTGTCTTTTATTTTTCTTAAAACCCATAGAAGAGTGAGTCTATTCTTTATCTATCTCTCTCCCTCTGACTTATTTCACTCAGCACAATACTTTTCATGTCCATACATGTACAGAAAAATTTCATGATTCATTTATTCTCATGGTTGTATATTATTCCATGGTGTATATATACCACCATTTCTTTTGTCACTCATCTGTTGTCAGGCATCTGTGCTGT
Source organism: Suncus etruscus (assembly GCF_024139225.1). Taxonomy (NCBI): domain Eukaryota; kingdom Metazoa; phylum Chordata; class Mammalia; order Eulipotyphla; family Soricidae; genus Suncus; species Suncus etruscus. The sequence continues at coordinate 8,198,972 of NC_064860.1, forward strand.
TTCCAGATTCTGGCTATTGTGTATAATCTACAATAAATATAGGTGTGAAAAAGGCATTTTTGTACTGTATTTTTGTGTTCCCAAGTAAATCCCCAGGAGTGGTATATGGGAGCTCAATTTCCAGTTTTTGAGGGATCTTCATATTGTTTTACAAAAAGGCTGGACTAGATGGCATTCTCACCAGCAGGGCATGAGAGTTCTTTTCTATCCACATCCCAACAGCACTGATTATTTTTGTTCTTTGTGATGTGTGCCAGTGTTTGTGGTGTGAGATGGTACCTCATTATAGTTTTGATTTGCATCTCTCTGATGATTAGTGATGTGGAATTTTTTTCATGTGCCTTTTGGCCATTTGTATTTCATGCAGGAATTGTCTGTTCATTTCTTCTTCCCATATTTTATAGGGTTAAATGTTTTATCTTATTAAATTCTATCAGTAACTTGTATATCTTAGACATTAGTCTCTTATCTAATGGGTATTAGTTAATAGTTTCTCCCATTCTGTGTGTAGCCTTTGTATCCTAGTCACTATTTCCTTTTAGGTGCAGAAGCGTCTCAGCTTAATAAAGTCCCATCTGTTTATCTCCACTTTCTATTGTTTGAACAGTGCTATTTCCTCAATGAAGATGCCTTTGGTCTCGAACTCAGAGAGTGTTTTACCTAAGTGATTGCATTAAATCTGAACGATGCATTGGGGAGTATTGATATTTTAATTATATTAATCCTTCCAATCCATGAACATAATATATGTCTTCATTTCCTTGTTTCTTCTTTTATTTCTTGGTGCAGTGTTTTGTAGTATTCTTTGTATAGGTCCTTCACCTCTTTCCTTAACATTGAGGGAAGGAGGTCAACACTGGTTGTGAGAATGGTTCTGATTCACTGTATATCTGAAACCTAGCTCTGATCGACTTGTAAATCACAATTGTTTCAATAAAATAACAAAATATTGAACACAGACTTTTAACTGAGAACAATTATTTTACATGGTATAAATGTTATTGTCTCAAAATAAATATGACATATTTGTTTTATCATTAAACCCAAAGCATTTGCTGTATCACTAAATTATATTTCTAAACTCAGAATGCTTTTGACTGCTCAATGTATTACATGACCTTAATTCTATAACAGATTGTCCTTAAGGAGGAAAAAAGCAGTGCTAGTCAATACATTAAAGAATATTCCTATATGGAGAATACTAAAAGTCAATTATAATTTGTATTATTTTTATATGTACTTAGATATTTAGACTACCTATGACAGTCTGAATTGTTTTAGCAGTATCTATCACAAAGAGAGAATCTTTAGATGATAGATGAGTCCTGTTAACTTTGTAATGTTCTGAACAAAATGTTATATTTTAATTTTAGAATATAAAACAACAGAGTAGACTTCTTCCACTTAATGGGATTTTAATTTCTATTGACAAATTATATCTAGAAAAAATTCTAAGCAGTGTTTTATTATTGTGTTGTTATCTAACAACACAATATAAGATAGATGTGGAAAATCCCTATTTTTCCCATGGTCAGATAGTTTTTACTTGTGTTGACTGAATCATAAAAAATGGCTTATTATATCTCTATAGTACTAAGAAATCGATCCTGAAAGATATATTTCTTTTGTTTCCTATATTTTACTCTTTGGAATTGTTTATTTTTTAAACAAAGTTTAGAATCTCTGCTTAAATTTAAAATGATTTATTATCCTATTATGCAAAAGAAAATTGTGCATACATTTATATGACTGGAAGGTGAAAATAATGATTTATAACATAACTTATGATTTTGATAATGCAGAGTTTATGTATTTGGGAATAAAAATAATAAAATTGGAGGCAGAGTGGGAAAAAGAATGAAATTGTATCACAGATACTAAAGTCATTTTTTCTAAATTGGCTCAATTTTATACAGTTTTATGATATAGTACAGAAAGGAAATAGAAAATATTATTTTTTAAAAGTAGAAAAATATACCTCAGTTGTGGAAATGTATACTAGATTCGGATTATGTATACTAGTTATTTGGATAGCTAATTATTCCTTAAAAAATATAATGGGGGGGCCGGTGGCACTAAAGATAAGGCATCTGCCTTGCAAACCCTAGCCTAGGACAGACTGTGGTTTGATCCCCTGCATCCTATATAGTATCCCCAAGCCTGGAGCGATTTCTGAGCACATAGCCAGGAGTAACCCCTGAGCGTCAAATGGGTGTGGCCCAGAAACAAAACCAAAAACAAAATATAATAATGGATACTTTTAGAATGATCAAGAACATCATTTCTCAGTATGTTTAATACCTAATAACATTAATAACAGTGCAGAATTTATTGCAGAATATATCGCCATCTATCTGGTGAAACTAAAACTGCAATAATGAGGTATTCCTTGTATCAGCCACATTAGTTTATGTTAAAATTAAATATGAACTAAATACAATGTTACTAAGTAATGTATAGCATAATAATAAACTTTACCACATTCTTTATGTTTAAGTAGTCTGCTTAATATAGAATAGTTTATTTTGAGTTTAGTTTCTTATACATCATGCCAAAGGCATCTTACATGTTTGAATATTATGTGACTATTCTTCCTAGGAAGGAAGCCTATAAGCTGTGAAATTAGCTTTCTTCCTATACCTTCTCAACTACATTTGACTTATTCCAGTATTATTTTTTAAAGTTTGGAGGAATTCAGACAGCTGGCTAGATATTTCTTCCCATGTGTTTTAAATAATTTTTATTTCCCTAAGGACTAGCTTATACTACACATTAGAATTAACATAATAACTTAAAAAAAGTAGCAGCATTTGAACATACAACTGGATATTCTAATTTAATTAGTCAGCAATGAACCTGGTGCCTTTGTAGCTTATAAAACCTTCCACATTATTTCAATGTGTGGCTAGACCCAACTATTTCCACCATTGATTTCTTTTTATTTTTTAGGGAAAAAAATGCTACCCGGATATGTTTTAATCAATTTGCACATGGCTCAAGCACTCTATTTTTAGGCAGGGGAAGTTGATATATAATTTTAGCTTAGAAATAATGGTAAATTTAAAAATATTTCCCCGCATTTTATTTTGGAAACATCGAGGGTTAATAGTGTCGATAAGGACCAATAAAAAGAAGGAATCATTGCATTCCTTATTATCAGTCCTTGACTTTGTGGGAAAAATAACTTAGAATGTGATTACACTTGATTGAAAGGTTCTTATCTCCCCAGAGGTTTAGTCATATGGTGAAAAATATTGAGTATATAACAGAAAATTATCTCCATTTATTTCTCTTCAATTAATATTTTTAGTAAGTTTCTGTAGCCCTAAACTCAAGCCTTTGCATGTGCTTTGAATAAGTTGTACCTCTATTTGAAATGTCAAATATCAATTTTTAATATTAAAACTGCACATTAATATATAATGAACTATTGTTATATCTGACATCATACTACAGGAGCTACTAAGACTCTAAGGATCTGTGACTATCTAATTTTAAACTAATTGTAAGTATTGGCTCTCTTGTAATAATTATTTTGGTTCTCTAAGTGCTTTAGAAGAAATTACTTAGAGTTAATATGCTCATCAATTCCTCTGTTTTCCACTATTCCTTCATTGAAGTTTGGGCCACAATGGGTGGTGCTTAGATTTTACTTCTGGCTGCAGATTCAGGGATCCCCTCCTTGCAATATTTAGGGGACCCTATGAAATTTTAGAGACCGAAACAGGGCTGGCCATTGTAAAGCAAGGATGCTTCTCTCTGCTTCATTATCAGTCTTTTTTTTTTTTTCATGAAAGGACTTAATCTTTGCTTTTCAGAAAAAAAATTTATCTGACCTATAGTACCTCATGTTAAGCTTGGGTCTAAAACTGAGTTTCTCAAGCTTTTTCCAAACATGACCCTCTTTCACAAATTTTTCTTTTCTTTTCTAACCTAACTGTTGGCATAGTTCCTCACTTTTGCACGACTAACCTGTAGCACTTTAGAATACCCCGAGGCTCACAATATTATCTCATGTTGAGAAATGCTAGTGTAAAGGATATGCTGTGCCTATTCCATAGTGCAAAGATGGACATTTTCCTTACATATATTTATTGTTTTGTCATTGACTAATTTATTTCTTTTGCAATAACTCAAACTGAGTAGCAGAAGCATTCGAGGGATAAGTAAAAATTGATCATTAAATTGATAAATTTACTTTTTTTTTCTGGGTCACACCCGGCGGTGCTCAGGGGTTACTCCTGGCTGTCTGCTCAGAAATAGTTCCTGGCAGGCACGGGGGACCATATGGGACACCGGGATTCAAACCAACCACCTTTGGTCCTGGATCGGCTGCTTGCAAGGCAAACGCCGCTGTACTATCTCTCTGGGCCCTGATAAATTTACTTTAATTATACATAATAATAATAATAATAATAATAATTAATAATACATCCTAAACATTTATTTTAATAGCCAAGTGTGAGAGTGACAGGTTTTCCTTCTATGCAGAATAATTCTCTGCTGGTGCTTGCCACTCATGGACTGCAATTGTTCTCCACCCAGATGGGTCATCTTTCTCTTCTCAATAAAGACCTAGTCTCAGGAAGATGCTGCTTACAGTTTCATTTTCCACAACTAGTCTGTCTATCTGCCTCCTGTTCTTTTGCAAGTGAGCAGAAAGTTTATGAAGGAATTTTTCTGAAACTGCTTTATTTCCTTCAATCTGTGTGAATTATTCCCTGTGTCGCATATGCTTTAAGTCCCTGAGGATTGGGAGGGGAGGGGTGAGGCTTCCTTCCTTTTAACCTTAGAGCAGCGAATAAAACATGCTTACCTTTTATTGACCATGCCCCCCATCTAAATGATTTTTCCTTTTGTAGCCTCCCTTTCTTATTGTAATGTACCCCATTTATATGCTTTCACCTGTTGCCCTCACTGAGAAATATAACAAAGGGTTATGGAACATGACTGTTTAGATTGATCTACAATTTTCATTTCTTTTAGTAGAAATAGACTTTGACTTTAAACATTGAACCGTGAAGTGACCCACAAGTCATGTGATGGAAGAATAACAAGTAGAACTTGAAAGGTGTGAAAAGCATGTTAAATGTTAAGTTTTATGGTACTTTATATTCTTGTTATTTTTAGTATATAGCATAAATCATAACACAACAACATAAGATTCTTTGGATGAACAGTACACTTTTGTAAATGTTTAAAAGATTGCATTCAAGCACTACTAAGAGACACATAAAATTAAGGAAGAAATTCTGTCATTTTATAAATAATGAAAGTAATAATGTATTAGCTCTTATGCCAATAATAATAAACTCTTGGGGCTGGAACAATAGCACAGTGGTAGGGCATTTGCCTTGCATGTGGCCAACCATAGGCAGACCTGGTTCTGTTACAGGCATCCCATATGGTCGTCGTAAGCTGCCAGGAGTAATTTCTGAGTGCAGAGCCAGGAGTAACCCTTAAGCACTGCTGGTGTGGCCCACAAACAAACAAACACACAAAAATAATAATAAACTCTTACAGAAGATAGCAATGAATTTTAAGTTCTATGATTGAGAAATAGTATCATTCCTTTCATTGATAATTAAGTGTAATCAAATGACTAATTTACATATGTAAAGTTACATGGTTGCAATGAGATGAACACAAATTGCAAATGCCAAGAAGTCTCATTTTAGAGTCCTCATTCTTAAGTCTCCCGTTTTACCATTCTGTGAGATAAACTTCCATTTTTTATAGTTGAAGAGTTGGAAAACTATTTAGAATAGCGGCAGTATAAAGAATAATAGTATGAAGAGTGGGGGTGACAGAGGCAAAACATTTCATTGCAGCTGGTATTCTTGGATAGTGTAGATATTAAATTAAAAAAAAAACACTATTTTGACACTTTTGTGGAGGGTTGATCAGGAAAAGCATTATGTCCAAAGATTATATCAGTGCACTAAACTGGTTACTAAAATTGTTTATGTTGATAAAAGAGAATAATGAGTTACAAACCATCCAAAATGTTACGTATAGGTCATTAAAAGTTACGTTCCACCGAAAGAAATAGGAAAATTAGAAAGCATTCTCTTTTCATTGGGGGGCGGGGGTTGTGGGGATGGAGGAATAAGGGAGTCACATCTGGCAATGCTTTGGGTTAAAAACCCTGTACATGAGTATTCCTCCAGGAAGTGTTTTAAGGACAATAAAGTTATAGGGGGGAAGTTTCCATTTCTGATAAAGTAAAAATTATTGATTTTTCACTTGTGTAATAATTAGGTTATGAGCTGGGATATGAAATAGATCTGTTCTTTTCAAGTGAATTGTCTTTCTGATTATATCCAGGTTCCTCTACTGCCATGTTGTTCAGTATATCAAGCACACATTTCTTTGTCAGCTGGTCTTAACTGTCTTTGCCATGTTCTTGAAGATGTGTCTTCTAATACAGTATTCACATATTGATATCTGAAGAGCTCCATATTTTATGTTTGATATATTGTCTTATTTTCCTCATGGTTTAGATATTATGAGGGCTCTTCACTCTATGCAATGGCTGAATTTCAAAGTCAAGTTTTAATTTGTTAGATAATTGAATCACTAGTCATTCTTCAAGGCACTTATATAGTTCCATGGACTTTAGCAATTAAGGATGTATGCTTAATTAGTCGCAGCATGCTTTGATTGTCTTTTTCTAAAAATGTATAAATAACTTTATTTTTTTAATCTTTATTTAAGCACTATGATTGCAAGCATGATTATAGTTGGGGTTCAGTCATAAAAAGAACATCCCAATTTACTAGTGCAATATTCTCACCACCAGTGCCACTAAGCCCTCATTTTTTACCCTTAAATGTACTCAAGACAGGAAGGCACTCTACTTCTCTCACTCTTTTATTTATTCTTTTGTTTTTATATTTTGGCCACATCAGGTGATTCTCAATGTTTACTCCTGGCTATGCGCTCAGAAATTGCTCATGGCTTGGAGGACCATATGGGATGCCAGAGAATTAAACCAAGTCCGTCCTAGGCTAGCATGGGCAAGGAAGATGCCTTAACACATGCACCACCACTCTGGCCCAGACTTCTGTCATTTTTAATATTGTCATGCTAGTCATTAGTGTAGTTATCTCCCTAATAGCATTGACCACACTTTGTGGGGAGCTTCATATTATGATCTGGTTCTTCCAGTCCTTCAGACCCTTAACTCTATTGTCTCTGGGCTGTATTATAATAATGTCTTTAATTTTTATTAAAATACACAGATTAGTGAGGCTACTCTGTGTATATCTCTCCCCATTTGACTTATTTCACTCAGCAAAATAGATTGCATGTACATCCACGTGTAGGGATAGTTCATGACTTCATCTCTCCTGACAGCTGCATGATATTCCATTCTGTCTATGGACCACAATTTCTTTAGCCATTTATCTGTTGAAGGGAATCTGAGTTGTTTCCAGAGTCTGGCTATTGTAAATAGTGCTACAATAAATATAGGTGTGAGGAAATATTTTTGAATTGTATTTTTGTGTTCCTAGGGTATATCCTAGGAGTGGTATAGTTAGATCATATGGGAGTTCAATTTCCAGCTTTTTGAGGAAACTCCATATTGTTTTCCATAAAGGCTGGATTATATGGCATTCTCACCAGCAGTGAATAAGAGTTCCCATCCACAAGGGTATAGTCAGAGGAGTGCAGCCACTCTGCTTCACATCCATCCCTAGCCAATGAACAACACCACAACATATAGAAAAATCCACAATACAAGCCTGAGAGTGGGAAACAACACAGGCCAACACCAGGCATAGAGAATGAAGATGACAATTCTGATGACCCCCAAAACTGCCAACCATCTAGTAAGTTTCTCAAATATGGAGTTAGAGAAGAAAAATGGAGGATGTTCATGGAACTCAAAGAAAGCATAGATTGAGCTGAATGGAACACAAAAAGGAATCAAGATGATACAAAAATAGAAATAAGAAAACTGAAATAACAATTCTGAAATACTCAGAAGACAAATCGAAGGCCTCAATGGAAAGCCACTCCAGCAGGGTAAAAGCAGCTAAGGATAGAATCAGTGAGCTGGAAGATGAGATGCAAAATAACTCCATACAACAGAAGAGATTGGAAAAAAGGCTTTAAGGCAAATGATCAGACAATGAAAAAATTACTCAATGAATTTGAACAGATGAAAATAGAAGTCTTTGATAACAAAAAAGGAATGGCTAAAGAACTATGGTACAGAAACACAATGGAATATTATGCAGCAGTTAGGAGAGATGAAGTCATAAGACTTTCCTATACCTGGATGTTCATGGAATCTATTATGCTGAGTGAAGGAAGTCAGAAGGAGAGAGATAGACGCAGAATAGTCTCACTAATCTATGAGTTTTAAGAAAAAAATAAAAGACATTTATACAATAATTCTCAGAGAAAAAAAAGAGATGAGGCTGGAAGGACCGGCTCATGATATGAAGCTCACCAAAAAGAGTGGTGAATGCGGTTAGAGAAATAACTACACCAACAACTGTCATGACAATGTTAATAAGAGAAGTAGAATGCCTGTCTAGAATACAGGCAGGGTGTGGGGGAAGAGGGAGATGGAGTTATTTGTGGTGGGAATGTTGCACTGGTGAAGGGGTTTGTTCTTTTTTTTTTTTTAAATGTAATTTTTTTTGTTTTGTTTTTGGGCCACACCCGACAGTGCTCAGGGGTCACTCCTGGCTGTCTGCTCAGAAATAGCTCCTGGCAGGCACGGGGGACCATATGGGACACCGGGATTCGAACCAACCACCTTTGGTCCTGGATGGGCTGCTTGCAAGGCAAACACCACTGTGCTATCTCTCCGGGCCCGGGTTTGTTCTTTTTTATGAATGAAACCCAACTATAATCATGTTTGTAACCATGGTGCTTAAATAAAGGTATTATTTAAAAATAAAATAAATAATAATTATGTAACAGACACAATCGAAATAATTACAAAGTATAAAAGATTTGTGATTTTGGCAGTCAGGACTATATTTTGTTCAGCCTTACATATTCTATATTCTTATGGAACAGCTTATTTAAGTTTTTGTCACTCTTCTCCAAATTTATTTCACAAATTTGTACTGATTATAAATATATTTGTGATTACATTGGTTAAAATTTTATAGTCACCAATCAGTTATTAGTTACTATATTTTAAAAGATGATTAGGAATTGAAAGGGGAATAAAATGAAAAAGGTACATAACTGTAGAGAGAAATTAGGAATAAATTACTAAGAAACCATTGAACAATTCTTTTCCTCTTTCTCATTTTTCTGTTCATCTTCACCTTGTTTGTCTCCTCTAGAAAAAAATGAATCAATTGATGAAGTATGTCCATAACTTCATATAGCTAAAAATCTCTATCAATAATTAAATCAGCTAGAAATTTATTTTACCATTCTAAGACATCTTGGACATTAGAAAGCTATACTTGACATATTATTTGAATTACACAATTTCTTGCTCTCAGAGATGTGATTACAATATCTATTAACTTAAGACAAAATTGATAAATTCAGATTAGAGACACATTGAGGTAAATCCTTTATATAAAGTGATAAATATGCCATTTTTTACTTATATCATAAAGAATTAATGTACTAAAGAAAAATTTCTTTATGATCTTAACCTTTTTCCTTTTCCTTTTTTAAGCCAGTTTAATGGTGCTCAGGGGCTACTTTGGGTATTTTCTTGAAGATCACTCTAGACAATGCTTAAAAAACAAAGCATCAGGCATCAGATCCAGGGTTCTTCAAGTAAAGAAACTTGTACAACATTCTGCCCTGGCCTGATTATATGTTGTTTTGTCTTTTTTTAAACAAAACACGTTAATTTTAATAACATATAAAGACTATAAAACAGATTATTTCATAAAAGAATAAATGATAGACTTGTGAATCTCAAAAATCTGTCTTATTTTTTTAGAGTTGCCACTTCATAGTTATAGGAATGTGGTTCATTTTCGTGACCAGTTTGAATCAGAGATGATTTTTTCCTGTCTTTCCATTGTAATGGGAAGACTCTATAATGGAAGCAGACTTATGGCATATTGTCTACTCCTGGATCTCTACCTATATCCTATTGCTCTGGACCTCAGTCTCTTTATTTTTGTAACTGAGACTGTATCAGATCATTTCTTAAAATTCTTTCATATTTTATGTCACAAGCAATTCGATTTTTTATTCAGCTTGTCAAGATAAGTTGTCTTTAAATTCTCCCAATTCTTTATTTTCTCAAATTATTCTGCAGGGCAATTCTTAAAATTTAGTTGTAATTCTAAGAGTAAAATAAACCCACTGTGTTAAGTGTCCAAATAGTTGTTTTTCCAGAAAGTACCTTTTCCATTAGATTTCAAACAATGCTAGGAGTGGTTTTAGAAACACATTCTACACTACAACTTCACTTCCCAAGGGTTCTGAAAGAAAGACCTCTCCTAAAACTTACATTTTTTTGAAAGGTGGAGCTGAACTCTCATCTGTTGAAAACATCTGTCAGAATAAGTGACTCATTGCCAAAAATCCTGCTTTGGAATCTTTATTCAATAACAACAATATATAACAAAAAGATGCTTTGTATTTTGGTAATGCTTTTATTTAGACCACCTTTCCAACTCATATATAAACATGTCTAAGAAATACAGGCTATGTCTAGACTAGCAAAAAAAAAAAAAAGACACCAGAAGTGAACAGGATGTGTTTGATAACTGAACTGCTGAATCCAGTAGTTTGAATATCTTTGTAAGCTTTTTCCACTGATAACTTTCCTAAGGATTAATGGAATAAAAATCAAGTTGAAAACATTGAGTTACATTTAAATTTTCCTTATAAGTTTAATCTAATTTAAAACATGTTTTTCAACTAAAATAGGTGCTAGTGACTTAAAGAAATGTAGTCAATGCAGAGCTTATAGGCATGAAAGGATAAAAATTATAGCAAGAGTATTCTTTTGTTATCTTCTAAGTACTGGATTAGAGGATCACTTTATGTACTGAAGATTGAATTTACTTTACATAGACATGTGTCTCAAAGTCATTAGTTAGACTTTTCATAATTGACATTTGAAAGTTATTTTAAAGTTTGTATTTTTGTTTTTTTCCTTTTTATTTTTGTTTTTGGACTACGTAGGCCCAGTGACGCTCAGAGGTTACTCCTGGCTGTATGCTCAAAAATCGCTCCTGGCTTGGAGAACTATCTGGGACGCTGAGGGATTGAACCCAGGAACGTCCTGGGAAGCCACATGCAAGGCAAACACTCGGACCCCCAAAATTTGTATTTTCATATTAGAAATTCAATTCATTTGATTAGATTATCTAAATATATGATCGCAGAAAATTGATATCTTAAAAATGTTGAGACATATAATACATGAATAAAAAGTTTTATCCTATTCATACCTTTCCTTTATTTTACACTTCCTGATAGGTTGTCCTATTTTATTTTACATTTATGATTTTACACTTCCTATATTATTTTACACTTCATAATAGGTTCTTTCTGATAGGTTTTATACCTATTCTTTTATATTTATGTCTAAATATTTTATATTTAATATTAATTATATGGTATTATTTCTATTTCCAGTTGTTCACTGCTCATTTATTATAACAAGTAATTTTTCTTTATATATAGTATTTTTATATAAATGATTGTCTTATTTTTTTCTACCTGACTAGACAGTTTAGAAACCCCAGTATATTATTGAAAAATTTGAGAATCCACTTCCTTTCCTTGTCCCTATTCTTTATCAGATCTTAAATATTTTCCACATTATCAATATCTGAAAAAACCTCAGATTCTATAAAACATAATTATGTGCGACTATCATTTAATGTTAAAGGATTAGTAAGGTACAAAAGAAAAATTGCTCAGACACTAACACATGCCTGAAAAGCTTGTGATGTCCAGAACCATCATTCCTAGGCACATGCAACACAAGTTCAATGTTGATTCTTGCATTAGAAGAGACAATACAAGAAACTCTGGCTTGTAGGAGATACCCTAAATTTTCATTGACATTTAATTGTTAGATCCAGGCTTGTTGAAGAGGTGAGACCAGTTACAATCAACAGTCAAGAAATCAGGGGATTATGGCCTTTACTTAGCTTTGAAATTTAAATTTATAAGGAAGAAAAGTTAATTTTGACAAGTAGTGCCCTGAGGCCCAGGGTCCCCACCTTCGATTCTTTTTCAATTAGGATATCAATTCAGCTCAAGAGCCAGAGTTTAAGATGTTGCGTATACCTGGTCCACCGGAGAAATGCTGCAGGCCTCCAAAACTGCACCTGGAAATGCACATACAGTTGGGATAAAACATTTGGTGAGGTTCATGTTTATTTTGTACTGTTATACAGTCCCTAAAAATTAAACTTAAACTATAGTTAGGTTTTGAGGGCATACCCTATGTTTTCAATGTTTGTTCCTTGCTTTTTCTTCAGGGATCTCTCCAGTTGAGCTGGATGATCCATATGGGGTGATGTGGATCAAATTTTGGTCAGCTGTGTGCAAAGCAAAAGCTCACTTTCTTTCTCTTTCTACTTAAGATCAAACTAACTTAAACTTTGCATAGACTTTGTTGTCTTATAGGCTACAAGAGTTCACAAGCCAGACAGCAAAACTCATAGAGAAAGAGCTTTTACAATGCAGTGGTAAATCAAGTCAATAATTCTTTAGTTTAATGTTGAGTTCTTTTCTTAAGCAAACTACGTTCTTATCAGGAATGATGAATCTTATCAACTACTTTTTCTGTAGATTTAGATGAAGAGATGGTTTTCCCTTTCATCTCTTTTTAAGATGTATCACATTAGTTTATTATCAAGTCTTAAACTAAGCAGGCTTCCCTGGATGATTTTCATCTGGGAATAATTTTATTTATACATTACTGGACTTGATTTTCCAAAACTTTCTTAGAAATTTTGACATCTGGGCATATTTGAGATATCCACAAGTTTTATTTTTTATAACGTTTTATCTCAAGTTGGTATCAGCATTATAGTGATATCATAGAGCTTGGAACAGTTTTTACTTCTTAAAATTCTATATATAATATATGTATATGTATCAACATATATAAAAGTATATATATATATATCTTTAATGGATATATATGTATATATAAACATATTTAAAGGATAGATGCTCAGAGCATCAATGTATGAGACCTTCTCCAGTGGTCCTCAAACTATGGCCTGCAGGCCACATACTGTATTTATATCTGTTTTGTTTCTTCATTGCAAAATAAGGTATATGCAGTGTGCATAAGAATTTGTTCATAAGTTTTGTTTTTACCATAGTCAGACCCTCCAATGGTCTGAGGGACAGTGAATTGGCCTCCTGTTTAAAAAGTTTGAGGACCCCCTCTAAGCAATAAAAACAATAAAAAAATTACACATCTTATGCTTGTATTTTTATTTGGTTTAATTTCTTTAATTGTCAATTATTTTTTGACTCATAAATTACTAAAATATTAATTCTGGATTCAAAAATTTAGGATTTTCCTAATGCTAATAAATAAATAATAAAATAGATTAAAAGTATAAATAAATTAACAAAAATAAACATATCAATTGGGATTTTTTTTCTTTTTTGGGTTTTTTTTTTTTTTTTTGGTTTTTTGGCCACACCCAGCGGTGCTCAGGGGTTACTCCTGGCTGTCTGCTCAGAAATAGCTCCTGGCAGGCACAGGGGACCATATGGGACACCTGGATTTGAACCAACCACCTTTGGTCCTGGATCGGCTGCTTGCAAGGCAAACGCCTCTGTGCTATCCCTCCAGGACCGGGATTTTTTTCTAATACTAATAAATAAATTTGGGGATTTTCCTAATAAAGTTATTGACTATACATTAATATATATCAGATGCCAAAACATATATACCAGTAATTTAATGTGTGTTTAAAGTGTTGAGGAACAGAGCAATACCACAGCAGGTAAGGTTTTTGTCTTGCAGGCAACTGACCTTGGTTTGATCCCTGGCATCATGAAGGGCCATAAATGGATTGAGGATTGGCCATAAGCAAGACACTGACAAGACTCGTTGATAGAAGTTTAGATAGGAACAGCAGTAAATCTGTTTAATGCTTTGACTATTATGGCTGCTTTAATTCTGTTCATCCTTCCAATAAATTGACAGCAAATGTTTTTATCTCTTGTGTTCTCTCTTTCTTTTAATAGTTATCTATAATTTTTGGTGTTAAAAGTCATAGACCTGATTTATTAAGATGATTCCCAGATGTTGCACAGGAGAAGGGGCTGTTCTTTTTGTAACTGAGGCCCAACTTCTAACATGTTTGTAATTTTGAAGAATAAAATATTATTATTTAAAAATAATAATTAAAAATTTAAAACAAGGTGATTCCCAGGTACTTGATCTGGAGGACATATAGTTCTTGGCATCATAGAGATTTTTGTGTATACAACAAATCTTATAATAATGCAAGGAAAGCAACTTATCTGTTATATTCTCCAAAATAAAGAAATTTTCTTTTTCTCCAAAATAAAGAAATTAAAAATTAACTAAGGAGCGATTTCTGAGCACAGAGCCAGAAATAATCCTCAAGTGCTACCCAGTGTGGCCCAAAACCAAAATAATAATAATAATAATAATGATAACAAAATAATAAAATAAATCTTGAGTCGTTTTAATGCAAAAACATAGATTTTGTATTCTCTTTAAATAAATGGGTATATTATGAAAAGAATTATCCTATAGAGGCCAGAGCCGTGGCACAAGCATTAGGGCGTCTGCCTTGCACGCATTAACCTGGGACTGACTGGACCACAATTTGATCCCTCAGCATCCCATATGATCACCAAGCCAGGAGCGATTTCTGAGCGCATAGCCAGGAGTAACCCCTGAGCATCACCTGGTGTGACCCAGAAACCAAAAACAAACAAACAAACAAAAAAAAAGCATTGCTCTATAGCAGTGGTCCTCAAACTATGGCCTGTGGGCCACATATTGTATTTTTATCTGTTTTGTTTCTTCATTGCAAAATAAGATATATGCAGTGTGCATAAGAATTCATTCATAAATTTTGTTTTTACTATAGTCAGACCTTCCAATGATCTGAGGGAGAGTGAACTGGCCCCCTGTTTAAAAAGTTTGAGGACCTCTGCATAGCAATTTATTTATATTTGTTGACCATTTTAATGTTAATTTTGTGTTTATCAGTAAATTTTGTTTTGTAATTATGAGAAATGATTATGTATATGTAGCAACTTATTGATTGTTTTTTATTAAGTACCATGATATATTGTTCATGTCTATACTTGGTACACATATCTTTGGAACTGTGACTGTTTCTGGTCCTTTTTGTATTCTCAAATTGCCTCCTTTATTCCTTTTAATGTTATATGTTTGAAATTCCTTATGTATGAAATTACTTAAACCATTTTATATTTTTATATAAATTTAGTATTATCTTTCTCCATTTCAAATTTTGCTCATTATTTGTTTTCATCTGTAAAAGTATAGGCACCTGTAAAATCACTATTTACTTTTTCCTTTCACCTTCTCTGAATAATTAACACAAGTTAATTAATTAAGTCAACCATGCCCCTCTTCCGGTAATTTATGTTAAATTCTGGCTAATTTAAACAGCTCAGGGGAGAAGCAGAGGTAGAATAAGAGAACAGCAAGAGAACAAAAACAAGCTTCAGACCAGCAAGCTAGAAGAAGATAGATACTAGCGGGGTATCAACCCCCTTGTTCTTTATGCACTTTCACCTGTGTTCGACCTAATTCTTTCTCCTATTATGCCCCATACTGCCAACCCCTCAGTTCCAAGGTTGGCATGTGCACAAACTCGGAGAATACCTTAAACTAGGTTCATAGCAGGCTGCAGTCAGCAGCCATCTCCACCAGGAAACCAGCCAAGAAGTTCCCCACAATTACACAATTATTGAATTATTTTTTTCCTTTGTACTTTCTTTGTTCTTTCTTGTCTTTCTTTTTCTTTCATTTTGTTTTTGGTGGGAATGCTTCAGGGCAATTCTAGGGACTCGAAAGTGACAACCTAGCCATGCTAAATATATATTCTTTCTTTACTTTCCTGTTATTTTGTATTAGCCTAGAGCAGTGGTCAGCAAGCCTCGGCTCACGAGCCACATGTGGCTCTTTACACTTTTAATGTAGCTCTTCTGTATGCCAGGCCGCTCCAGGAGTCAGGACTCTGCTCCTAGGCTCTGTCAGTGCGTGCTCTGTGTGCAGCCCCAACGCCTGGCTTCAAGAGTGTAAGATGATTCCCAGTATCAACCCTAAAAATGGTGTTCCCCCAAGATCATTCTTTTTTTTTTGGTTTTTGGGGCTACACCCATTTGATGCTCAGGGGTTACTCCTGGCTAAGTGCTCAGAAATTGCCCCTGGCTTGGGAGACCATATGGGACACGGGGGGGATTGAACCTCAGGCATTCCTTGGCTAGTGCTTGCAAGGCAGACAGACACCTTACCTCTAGTGCCACCTCACCAGCCCGGTCATCCTTTCTTAAACCTCTTCCTTTGATATGTAAAAGCCCACTGAATATGTACTTTTGTCTCTCTCTCTCTCTTGACCTGAAGCCTCCTGGTATTGGGAATTGGCTTTAATAAAGAAGGCTTTTGGGGCTCAAGGTAGAGAGTACAAGGTAAAAGGCCATGGATTCCATGATCATCCTTTCCTGGCTAGCATGGTTTATTATTTCTTTCCTGCTACCCTACTTCTTCAGACCAGGTTGGGTGGAGTTTAGAAAGACAGTGCGCGGAGTGATCTTAAAACACATATTTTACTTTGCACGAGAGTGGGCATCTTCCATGAAGAGATTCTCAACCCAGAGTTTTCTTTTCCATGGATTCTCATGTTCAGAGTACTCATGATTAAAGTTGTGAGCTAATGCTCTTAAATGCTGTTTTTCATATTGATTATGACTTTCTGCATAATATAAGTTTCGATCAGAAATTTTTTGCAAGAGTGGAAACATTTCAATATCTCCTTCTCAGACACAGCTATCCTAGAATCATATTCTTTTTTGAACACATCCATCTTATATCTCACTGTAAAATATTACTTGTGAAACTCCCCTGCAGAGAAATATTAAATTCATAGAGAAAATGAACAATGTCTGCCAAATACACAAGCTTAGCTACCCATTCCTTGTCCAACTGTGGCTGTACAAAGTAAGAGTTTTGCTCTCACAGGAACTGCACTACTTCTTCCCTCTTGCCAACAAGGCAAGAGAGCTCCCTTCTCCTGAACAGCCACTTCACTTCTTCATGAAGAAGATGCTAGTAGTGGACATCTATACTCTCACCCATGGTGGTGAGTAGCCTGGATTTGATCACAATTGTGAATTTCACAAATTATCTTTACTGTGTCATCTGTCACAGAGTTTAGTTCAGCAGGGAGATTTTTGAATCCAGTCTATCATACAATGAGTGGATACAATATACGGGTGTGCAACTTCTGTTCCTTGTGACTACACAAAAACACTGAGCCATGCACAGTGCATCATCTGTACATACATCAACACGTCAGATTATTATTCTGAGTGAATGAGGCAGAATGAGAGGCGTAGACACTGAATAATCATTTGGGGCATATAAGAATGATAAATGGCAATTTGGCAATAATATCTAGAGAAAAAAGAGGGAAGAAGGACATGAGGACTAGTCTATGATAGGAAACTTGCCCTAAAAAGTGGTGAGTTCAGTTAGAATAGAGAAAGGTACATTATGACATTAATAGTTGGAACTTATCACTCTGGACAAGAACTGGATGCTGAAAATGGATAAGAGACATGTATGGTACCCTTTAATTAACAATACTGCAAACCATGGTGTCATAAAGGAAATTTTGCAAACCTCAGTGTCATAAAGGAAAAGATATATAGAGAGAAAAAAGCAAAATGCCTACCCCTGACATAGGCAGAGGAGGGTGAAGGGAAAGGAAACAAGGGACATTGGTGGTGAGGAAAATGCACTGGTGTGCATTCTATGATTAAAACTCAAGTATGAATAATTTTGTAAGAAATATGCTTAAATAAAAATTATTTTTAAAATAATTTTATCTCTATCATAATTCTTTTATGATATGATATCATATGCCTTTAACAAAGTGCCATTTTTGTTTTTGTGTGTATTTTAGTTTGGTTTCTTGCAGCACACACTAAAGTGTCAATAGATGTTTTTTCCCTTTCCGTGAAATCACTACTTTTCTTTGGAACACTGTTCTTGCTTTTAAAGATTGTTAAAAAGTTTTTATCTTTTACCTGTTTCATATCCACATTGTAGGATTTCAAATTTTCAGCACATTTTGGTTATCAAGAGGAAACGTTTTGAAATATTTTGCTTCCTTATTATCAGAAATCAAAGCATTTTTCCTTGAGAAGGATGTTCACTATCCAGAATTAACACTCAGTGGATTCAAAAACTGTATTTCATGGTGGATGTTACTTCACATCTAAATCACCTTAATCGTAAGCTACAGGGGAAAGGATACACAATTTTTTGATGTTAGAAGTTATTTCATTTGAAAACAAATGATCTGTTTTTGCTCATGATTTTGACAGATACTTTGATTCACTTTCCAAGCCTGTTGAAATATCACCAAGAAAATAATTCTGATATTGACATTACCTATTTTTTTTTATTTATTTATTTTTTTTTTGGTTTTTGGGCCACACCCAGTAATGCTCAGGGGTTACTCCTGGCTATGTGCTCAGAAGTTGCTCCTGGCTTGGGGGACCATATGGGACACCGGGGGATCGAACCGCGGTCCATCCTAGGCTAGCGCAGGCAAGGCAGGCACCTTACCTTTAGCGCCACCACCCGGCCCCCGACATTACCTATTTTAAAACAACACTTTTAAATATGAGGGAAGCTTTTCTCAAGAGGTTTCAGGATTTCAGAAAGAGCAAAGTGACTTTGGCCTTTGTTAAAAAAAAAAAAAAAAACCTCTGGATGCCACTGTAATGGAATTAAATTTTTCTTCCTTTTAAATCGACATTGGCAACTTTGAAATGCAATTGTTGGGTTTAAAAAAACAAAGAACTGTGGAGCTCGACATTTGAATGTCTGTGCTAATTAAGAAAGATTAAAGAAACACAAATGTGAACTTAGTTCACAGCACAAATGGTCTGCTTTGAAAGACCTGGAGAAAGAAGATATGTTGATTTTTAACACCTGGAATAGTATTCCTAACTCATATAATCAACTAAAGAAGCTAGTGTTTGCTGTTTTTTTCCTTGTTCGGGCCTACATATGTATGCGAACAATCATTTTCAAGCATGAATCTTATCAAGAATAAATTGAGAAATCAACTCATCGATAAGAACCTGGAATCGTGTCTAAAATTAAAAACAACAATATACAAACCTGACTTACTCAAACTATCCAAGGAAATGCAAGGCCAATGTTCACATTAGTGTTTGTGACTTTGTCAGTCATTGTCAGGATGTAATTTTCTCTACATTGTAAGGCAAATTTAGTGAAATTTTACGTTATCGATAAATAATATTGTTCTAAAGTTTTTGTTTTATTAGTTGTGTTATTTGTATTTTTCCGACCTTTGTGGATACTTGCATGCAGCATATTCTCAATAAAAACTTATTGAAACTAAAACCAATGTGCCATTCTATGTATTTTTGGTTTTAAATAGGTGGCTCTCAAAATAAATTTCAATTGTGGTTTTGGCAAGATTTGGCTCAGTTGAAAAAAAAGGTTGCGCACCACTGCCCTGGAGTCCTAGATGTGCAAAGCAAATCTTCAATCTTTGAGTAGTATTCCTGTCCTACCCATTATTATTTTTAGGCAATGAATAATATCTGGGTTTTATATTATATCTGGTTTGAAAATTTCTGTATTTTAATAGAATAATAGGACACTCATAGAAATGTAACTATTGACATTACGCTGCTTTTCAGTCATTTCTTTTACATTTATTCATTTTTTAACTTTATTGATTGATTGGTTTTTGGGCCACACCCAGCGGTGTTCAGGGGTTGCTCCTGGCTCAGCATTCAGAAATCACCCCTGGCAGGTTGGGGGACCTCATAGGATGCTTGGAATTGAACTGGGCCCCTCCTTAGGTCGGCCACATGCAAAGCAAATTCCTTACCACTGAGTTATCTCTCCATCCCCATTTTTTCACTTTTCCATTTCTCTTTGAATTCTTACTGACTGATAATTTTCAGTTTTATTTAATTTCCTTTGTCTTAGTCAAGTATAATTGTTTTATCAATGAGATATAAATGCATAATAAAAGGCATGAGACAATTTAAAATAGTTGACTATAAGAAATCACATTTCTATTTATATATTTAATGAATAAAATTCTAGAAAGCATTTTACAGAGATTGGAGAGAGTGGTGCAGCTGTAGGGTGTTTGCCTTACTTACAGCTGACCCAGGGCTGATCACAGTTCGATCCCCAGTATCCCATATGGTTCCAAGCAGGAGTGATTTCTGAACTCATAGCAAGGAGTAGCCCCTGAGCATCACTGAGCGTGCCCCCCCACCCACACAAAAAGAGCATTTTACAAGTATTTGAATTGAGAAAACTAAAATTCTTTTTAACTACTGTTGCAAATATAAAAAATACATGTTAATTTAAGAACATTGAGAGTGTTTTTAAGAACAATGTGTTACGGTTACTTGTGAACTTAGGCATTTATTCAAGGAAATAAAAGTTATCTATATAAATAATAGATAAAATATTATGCTCAAATATATTTAAGATGGCAATTATACTCTGCAACAAGATTGAACTTCAAAATTGTTCTTTGAATATAAGATTTGAAATAAGACAAATTCATAGTGAATAAATAAATATGTTGGCTAGTCATGAAATGTCTAAATAGCAGAGAAAGCATTTCCATAGGTGGTTGTATCGATGTTCTGGAAGAAAACGCATTTAAATTGGCAGCTGAGAAAACTGACTCCTCTATTATAGTAGTTATAGTTCAAAAACTGAAGGCTTGCATAGTACAATGAGAAGGAATATTGGAAAGTTAAATAGAAATAAATATCAATCTATATATTCCTCTCTTCCCTATCTCTCTCTCTCTACAAAATAAAAACATTAACCATCACATAAAATATATACACATTTTAAATCGCCTCCAGAAAATGCAAATTACTCTAAATTGAGAGAGATTTATGACAAGAAACTGCAGGATGATGAAAAAGAAGGATTAGGAAGGATGAGCTCAAGATATATAAAGAATGATATATAAAGAAAGGTAACTATTAAAAACCTATATTCTATGACATTATAATAAAATACTTCACATAAATATAAATTCAGTGCATAAAGTAGGGGAAATTGTTTTTATTGTATAATTTTATAATTCCTGAGTTATTAAGAAGGTACAATAGACACTTCTGAATGTATCAATTGATACCATGATGCTAATGGGTATATATATAAATATATATTTATATATATAAATGTGTCTTGTGACTCAAATTGGCCCTTATTTGGGGAAATATTCAACACTATAAATCTTGTAACTTTATACTAAATGATTGTCTCCTAATAGTGCTAATAAAAAAAATTGTGCTTTGTTTCTGCTTTGCAGTTTAAATGTATTTATCTATCTTTTTCTAAATTTGTTTTTGTGGTAACTCTTCATGTCTATAATAGTATTTTAGTAATTAAAATATATAGACTTTTTTTGTGAGAATTGGTAATCTCTCTATACTCTTTTCATCTTATATATTTCAATTTTAGTGCAATAAAAAAGTCAATGTACCCCTATCTTCTCTATTTTGTCAACTCATATTTTTCACACTTTCAAAACTTACTAGCCTCAAGGAGAGAGGAGACAGAAGCAAAGAAAAACAGTGGCTGGCATATTTTACTCATCCAGTATGATTATTATCTTCTTTTAGCAAATGTTTAAATTTCACACCTCTCAAAGAGTGTGTCATTACACTTCCCTTTCCTCAGTTGATGAATTTATTTGTTTTTGTCTTGCCACTTAACACAAGCTTGTACCCTTATATTGAATATCTCAAGGTATACATATTTGATTGGGGTTATAATAAATTTTAGAAATGGCCCTTCTTGGGGCCAGAGAGGTGGCGCTAGAGGTAGGGTGTCTGTCTTGCAAGCGCTAGCCAAGGAAGGAACGCAGTTCGATCCCCTGGCCCCCAAGCCAGGGGCAATTTCTGAGAGCTTAACCAGGAGTAACCCCTGAGCATCAAACGGGTGAGGCCCCAAAAAACAAAACAAAACAAAACAAAACAAAACAAAAAAAGAAATGGCCCCTCTTGGTTCCACCATTAATCCTGGTTCCCTGCTTCATTGGGTACAACCCTAATTTACAGAAAACTTTAAACTATTGTAGAGATTGCCTTTGCTTACTCCTAGCCCTTACCCTGATCCTCTATTGTCTTAAATGACTTTTTTTCTGGAGGTAGGCACATCCTGCTCAGAAATTACTCTGGCTCTTCACTCATCCATCACTCCTGGCAGTACTTGGGAAGCCATCTGAGATGCTGGAAATCGCACCAGGGTCTGTCATATGCCAGGCAAACTATCTGCCTGCTGTTTATCTTTTAGTGTTACATCAATTTCTTCTACTTATTAGATGATCTGAGCGTCACTTTCCATGATAAATGAATGGTAAGAAATAAACATGATTCTAACTTTCTGACTCCTGAAGTGAATGAAAAGAAGCAAACAGTGGAAACTTAACATATTAATGTTAAATCTTTTTTAAAAAAAG
Organism: Suncus etruscus; assembly: GCF_024139225.1. Classification (NCBI taxonomy): domain Eukaryota; kingdom Metazoa; phylum Chordata; class Mammalia; order Eulipotyphla; family Soricidae; genus Suncus; species Suncus etruscus. Next base: position 8,221,681 of record NC_064860.1, read on the forward strand.
TTTTAAACTTGTTCTTAACAAATTATTCTCTTAGCTTCTACAGCTTCTCTATCTTTATGATACAATGAACCTTGAACTATGATTTGGAAACACTTTTTATTTTTCTTTCCTTACTATTTCCTTTGCTAAACTTATATAATTTGTGTCTCACCTCAGGGTGGAATGCGGAAGCATTTGCTCACTATTGTTTTCTTCTTGGAATTTGAAGTGTCAGCCAAAAATGAAACAGAAAGGTTTCCATATTAACATCCTGGTAAAAGAATATATATTTGCCAAGGATAAGATGTAATTGAATATGTCTTTGAGTCTGTGATTCTCAGAACATAGGACTGCAGACATGTCTTGCCATAAAACATAGTTTTGAAAGAATGTAGAGCATTAGATTATTTAAAATCTTGTTTATCTACATAGAATTTTGTATCACTGTTGTATTAAAATTTGGTTTGAATAATAAAATTGATCACAAATAAAATATTTGGAATGCTAAGTATTGGCAAGAATCTTATTAATATTATTATTAAGTTATGCTATCACAATAAAACTCATGGTTTGAAAAATGACTTATTTTTAGAGTTCAAAGATTTTTACTGTTTTCTATTAAATCATAACTTGCTATTATAGCTAGTAACATATGAATGAATATTCTAGGCACATTGATATTATGAAATGCCAAATGTGATTATCTTAAATTTGTTAGCTAGAATTTAAACTTGCAAATATCACAATGATTAACAATTAAATGGTTTTAAATAAATTAAAACATTGTGGGAAAATATGTATAAATTTGATAAGTTGGCTGTTAAAGACAAAAATCCAAGCAAATAAGAATAATGACTTTATTTTGTCTATTTTATTTGTCTATTAATAGACATACATTGTCAGTTTCTCAGATAAATAGTTTTTATTTGGATGCCTTTTAGTAGAAAGAAAAAATTATTGTTGTGTATGTGGGTATTTTATAGCATTAAGTGTGCTTATAATTTTGGGAATTCAGAACGTCACTGAGGCTAAGATGCTTGTCTTCTACATAATAAATCAATCAAATATACAGTACCATGAATACTACGCTGCACACCCCACTTAGCATTGAGGAAGTGCTTCTTGAGCAGAAGTACTTATCCAGAAGTAATCCTCAGGACCTAAGGTAGGCATGGACCAAAATAGCAATAAATAAATAAATAAATAAATAAATAAATAAATAAATAAATAAATAAAGCAAAATCAAAACCAATAGCCATTGTGTAAGACTATCTATCTAACCGACTATCATTGGAAATAAATATCTCTGCAAGAGAGTTTTGAGAAAAATCATTGTAATTAAGGTGTTCTTTATCTGATCCTGAGAAGTAAGGAAAGAGCTATCTTAAAGGAGACAGATGTCAACAAGAAAGGGCAGTGAAGCTTATGTAAAATCATTGGAACAAATACTGGTTTCTCAGTGAGTGAATTTCTAGAACACAATATTGTGGAATGTTTTAGAAAATAAAATTATGGTGAAGATTTGCTAGCTCACTGTTTTCTCTGAGAAGATAGCTCATATTAAATTCATCATAGTCATAATTGACACTGGGAAGATAAAGGAGGTTGAATTATCAAATCATTCTGAATTTTTAAGAACAGTGGATTTTCGTTTTTATCTTAGTTTTTCATTGCTATTACCTTAACAATTTAAATATTTTGTTGCTGCTGCTTTATAATTGCAAGCATGCATGACCTCAATTGTAACTTATGAAGCACTTAAACTTAATTCCCAATCACATAAAACGGAGTAAAACTAAACACTATTTTAACTATACAGCATTTATCTTAGGCACTGTGATCATAATATAGCAATTTCTGACCTTCAATATTACAAAACCAATCCCATCCGCAGTGTAACATTCTCTCCATCCTTGTCATCAGTTTCAGTTTCCCAAAACATGACTCTTTGCAGGAATGAATAATTTTAGTTAAGAGTTTCCATGGATGTGACAAACAGACAAGTCACTCCAGTTTGAACCATACTATAAATTAGATAATATTTGAGGCAAGCCATGCAGGGGTCAGCAGTTAATCATGGATGACCAATAGCCACTCAGTAACATTGTCATCACCAAGGAGAATTCTAGTTCCACCATGCTATACAATATTTATCAAAGTTTAGAATGATCAGAATGAGTTATCCACAAAGGGATTGTCCATTAGTATCTACAGACAGGCTTATTTAGATCCTAACATAGAAAAACAGTTTAGAAAAGGGATGATGCGTTTGTTTCAAATATATAAATATATTCATATATAAATGTATAAACATGCATCTATGTATACTTGAGAACAGTAATGTATTCAAACAAGTTTACTTAGAAAAATAAGAGAGGGAAAGAAAGAGAGAGAAAAACAGAAAGGGAGAGAGCTAGCATGAGCTTTCTGGTTTGTGAAACTCCACACACATACATTATGAATGAATGCTGGAGCATCAGAATGTAGAAATTATATTACCACAAAAATTAAAAATTATAGGCATACAGGTTATTAAAATATTTTAAGTCAATGCTTTGTGACTTGACTGTTAGAATGTGTAAGAATTTGTGACTTGACTGTTAGAATATGTGTAAGATTTCAGATAATTAAAACTAATGTGGTGGGAAAGTCACCCAAAAAGTGGGAGGTCATTTTATGACTTGGGTATTTGATATTTTTTACATCATTAGTTCTAATAAAAATATAATATATTATTGATATTTCATAGGATGTGAAGGAATCTGAATCTAAGTTTCTGAATTACAATAGAAGAGGTGTTAATGTTCTGTAACAACTAACAAGGACGAATCAGTATTTCACAGGAAAAGTGTATGTGTGTGAGTGTTTAAACCTAAACATTAAACTATTTTCAACCAATGTGTCAGTAATAATAAAGTTACATTAAAAAGATGATATGAGATAGTTATGTCTCTAATGATATATAAAAATAACTAGTCAGGCATTTATTTACTTGGGATACAATGTTGAACCAAAAGTTAAATTGCTAAAAAGTTGTCATGGCAGAGAAATTCTGAAGTGTGCAATTGCTTTAGCTGAAGCAGATGGAGTTAATCATGCCATGTTCAAGACATGTTTCTAGATCTCCCCATTGAAATAATTAGTTACAAGACTATAAGTACATTTTTCATGTCAGATGGACAGTGCCTTCAAAGAAATTGGTGGGAGGAACTGGGAGAGAGTGAGAAAACAAGACTGACTTGAAGCACGAAAGACAAAATATCAACATTTTTTGTATAACCACAGAGCATGTGTCAGCAAGATGAGGTCATTTTTTTCACGGATACAATAGAATTAAAATAGGTATTTTATTAAGAGATCCAATTAAGTGGGGCTTGCTTTATATGCAGACTCCAAAAATTGTTCACTACTGGTGACAACACAAAGGATTAGTTAACTATAAATTTAAACAACCTGAGAGAAAGCAAAATAAAACTGCCAGAAATGGTAAAACATAAATATGGTCTTTGGAAATATCTACTCTGATTAGAAAAAAACTGATACTTATGGGTGAGATTGTCCTATTTGCTGTGAGCCTGTGAGAAAAAACAGTTTGAGAGAGTGCATAGATGAAGCCATTTTAATATATTTTGTTTTTGTTTTTGATTTTTGGGCCACACCTGGTGACGCTCAAGAGTTACTCCTGGTTATGCACTCAGAAATCGCTCCTAGCTTGGGGGACCATATGGGACGCTGGGGGATTGAACCTCAGTCCATCCTAGGCTTGTGCAAGCAAGACAGATGCCTTACTCCTGGTGCCATGGCACTGGCCCCAATAATATATTTGTATTGGGTAGCTAGTCAAGTTATACTAATTGTATTTGAATGTGACCTATAAAGTCACCATGTGTATTTTCAGTTATGGGTCATTCAATTTTAGGAGTCTCGATTTAGAGTGTCAAATTTTAGTTACAGAGAACAGGCATATTTAATTTGTCTATGGTAGTTTGACTTACTGCTGCAACTTGAATACAGTGTTTGTAATCAACAGCAAAGCCAATACCGATAATAATATTTTCAATGCCCCGGTTAAACACCTTTTATTTATCAGAAACCAGAGCTGACATAATATCCTTTGAAATGGGTCCTGTTTTAATGAATTAATTTTACTGAGAAACAGACCAGACAGGTTAAATATGTTCACCATATTACACAATGTCTGCTATTGATTATAATACGGATAATATCTATTTGTTTGCTTTTTCTCAAATGTAGTCTAAGACAATATTTATGATATTGCTATACTTTGAAGATAACCTCAGTATAATTAAATTACTTTTGTTCAGTATTACAGAACAAGATTCTTGGAGGCATACCTATATGAAGTGAATGGAAATTTATGTGCTTCAAAACTATTATATCCTGCATATCATAAAATAATAATACTCAAAGGAAATACATATAAACCTGCATATAAACTGGACTATAGTGATTGAAATTTTTTAAACTAAAAGAAAATTAAGCAGTTTAGAATGATTAATAAATCCTGTGGTATCCATGGACAAATTAGTAATTCAGAAATTTAAAGAAGGAAGAAAAGTCTCAAGGGGTGCTTTTCAAAATCTTATTTTTATTCTGTTCTTTCTATTTGTTAAAATGATCTCTCAGATCACAAATACACTATTGTTTCTCCTGATACCTAAAGCCACTTTGGAGATAGTGATACGTTCTGGAATGTCTGAAATGAAAAAATCAATTTTGAGTTTGGTTACTAAATTTTTAAGGACATATCAAACATTCAGTCCTGCTTAAGGCAAAGGAGTCACTCTACTTACATGGTATCCATTGTAAATAACACTTTTATGATCCCATTATTTTGGAATAAATTTAGTCAGAGTTCTAGTGAGGCAGCAATATGCATATTGAGGCTGCAATATGCATTTTACTGGCTTACTCACTTTTCTGAAACTAAGGTCAAGTAGAGGTCTACATTCTAAGTTACTTCTAGTAGCCTGAAGGTTTACTCTCCTGGCTTTTCCAAACAATTGACCTGACCTAAGAAGATTTGCTTTCTAAAATAGGTTTTGAGTCCTCCAATTGTACTTAGGAATATATCATTCTGGTGCTATTATGCCAATAACTTTTTGTCTCATATTTCATATTCATATATTCTTATATTTCATTTTTAAGATATGAACTTTATGGGGGTAGGAGCAATGGCACAACAGTTAAAAGTCAAAATTTTATGCACTACAAGTTTAACTTAAGCTTCTGCTATTTATGTGAACAGATGTTAATAAATTAAGCTCTTGGTTGCTTCCTTGCCTCAATAGAGATTATACTTTTTCATGCAAACTAGATAGTGCTTTCAACTTTTTTGTTTCTAGGAATAAGGTAAATAAATTATTTCAGTATTGGAGAAATTAAAGAAGGCTACAGAAAAAATCAATAATTTAAAAAAGAATATTTTGTTAAGGTATTTTTTAAAATGAATAGTAATTTTATTTGCAACAAATAATTTATTTTATTTGTAACATATATATTATTTATATATATTATATATATAATTTATTTTATTTGTAACATATATATTATTATAACAAAAGATAAAGAATAAAATTATACTTTTCCTAAGAGTTTTCAATAATGACATGTTGGAGTTTTACCACATTTTCAATGAAGCTTCATGTTTAACAAGTGTAAGTATTTGCCAGTTAAAAAGATAAATACATTTAATGATAACTGAAGTAAGCATTAAAATACATATAAGATACTTAGAGTATAATATATATGATACAATATCTAATGTATATGATGGAAATTGAGTTGTCTGTCATTGGAAACAGAATATAAAGATTCAGATCAATAACATTAGCACATTTGTGTTGCTAAATAACAGATGAAAAATTTATTATTAACTTGCCTGAAGGAATACATCATTATTAGTGTTTTCTAAATTTATTTTAATTAGTTAACTAAGATGCAAAAAATGAAACCTTTGCCAATTGCATTTTTACCATTTTGGATTTTAATGTCACATGTAAACTTAATTTTTTCTTTCTTTCTATCTTTCTTTGTTTCTTTCTTCTTTTTTTTTGGGGGGGGGGTCACACCCAGCGGTGCTCAGGGGTTACTCCCGGCTGTCTGCTCAGAAATAGCTCCTGGCAGGCACAGGGGACCATATGGGACACCGGGATTCAAACCAACCACCTTTGGTCCTGGATTGGCTGCTTGCAAGGCAAATGCCGCTGTGCTATCTCTCCGGGCCCTTCTTGCCCTCCTTCTTCTTCCTTAAATCTTTCCTTCTTTATTCCTTCTTTCTTTATCTTTCTTCCTTCTCTCCTTTCTTTTTTCTTTTTTCTTTCTTTCTTTCTTTCTTTCTTTCTTTCTTTCTTTCTTTCTTTCTTTCTTTCTTTCTTTCTTTCTTTCTTTCTTTCTTCTTTCTTTCTTTCTTTCTTTCTTTCTTTCTTTCTTTCTTCCTTTCTTTCTTTCTTCTTTCTTTCTTTCTTCTTTCTTTCTTTCTTTCTTTCTTTCTTTCTTTCTTTCTTTCTTTCTTTCTTTCTTTCTTTCTTTCTTTCTTCTTTCTTTCTTTCTTTCTTTCTTTCTTTCTTTCTTTCTTTCTTTCTTTCTTTCTTTCTTTCTTTCTTTCTTTCTTTCTTTCTTTCTTTCTTTCTTTCTTTCTTTCTTTCTTTCTTTCTTTCTGTCTGTCTGTCTGTCTGTCTGTCTTCCTTCCTTCCTTCCTTCCTTCCTTCCTTCCTTCCTTCCTTCCTTCCTTCCTTCCTTTCCTTTCTTTTTTAGATTTTAGGGTGATTCTAAGCAATATCTGGAACCTTGGAGGACATTCCCAGAAAGACTTGGTCTGGTGGCATAGGACTAATGGTCTAAAACTTAGACCTGACAAGGCAGTGCTGCTCAGATTGAGCAGGACAAACTCTACTGGGGCTAGCAAACTGTTCTACAGAAATAGTTCAGTGACTGTGATGAAACTTGAGGCATTGCACATGAAAGGCATGTGCTCCAATCATTTGAGTTATCTCTGTGCTCCCCCTACTATTTTTTATGGTAGAAAGTAATTATACTATCTTTTAAAATAGAGAAGAAAATATGATGAAAAAGCTTGATTACTGTTGTTTACATTGTACTGTATGAAGAAAAATAGAGATATAAATCATTTGCACTGTCATGAATCGAGGATTCCCAATAATACTGTGTCATTCAGTCTAATAGTTGTAATGTTCTGTTTACTTTTACACATAGCAAAAAAAGACAATGGAATAATAAAATATTGAGCAAAGTAAATTCATTGGAAGTAATAGTGCAATTGAAGTTTATGAATCTCTCTAAAAGAAGTAAAAATATACCTTTGCTCATAAATATCCAAAGTTCTGACCTTTCAATTTTTTTATATTATTTTACTGACATGAGTTATTCTTCCCACCCTTTTCCAGTTAGTTATTTGGATTCTTTTCTAAGGAGGTTTCCATGAATACTACATAAAACTATCCATCAACTTTTCCTCATCCTTAGGTTTTTATTCATTTGACCAACTCCAATTTTTGTTGGAAAAAATCAGACAGCTAAGAAAACTACAACTGGGAAAGATATGAAATGTTAGCCAGTCTCACTTCCTACAAAAGAATTATTTTTTAGAATATATTTAATTTTGCTATACCTTACATCATCACAATACCACCATTATTATCCATTAATCATAAAATGAGTTTTATTTTTGTTTAGTACTTAATACAATAGTTGCTTTTTATGTTTTCATTCTTCCCAGAGTTGGAGGGAAAATGAAAAGAAATATTTTGGCTGCATATTTCACCTCCCTTCTTTGTCCATACCAAATTTTTCTCCCATTTGACTTCCTAACCATTAACTCTTTGTTCCCTGAAATGCATTATTGTGCTAAGTATTATATTTTCTTACCAGAAAGAGGTAAAGAGCAAATATCTTTATCCTTTGTAGATCATTTAGAAAGGATTATTTCCAATAAAAAAATAGCCAGTCGCATGATCCTCCTAATTACCTAATCTCTGTCCAAACCACTCTGCCCATAACTCTTTCATCTCATTATCCCATAAATTCTCAAGTTGTTTATACTGAGATAGACATCATTCTAAGCAAAGTGCTTAAATACTATAACCTAAGCCTTGCAATTGGTGGTAAAAGATGTACAGCAACAAACTGTTACATGATAGATTAAAAAGTGCACTGTATAAAGGAAAATATATTTCCCATTATATTAAATAAATTTTTCAAATAAATCTTTATTTTTATTATTAGTGGATATAGGTTTTTCTTCTTTTTAATTTTTTTAATTAAATAACTTTTATTTTGACCAAAGTGGATTACAAATTTTTCACAGTAATATTTTACATACATAATGACATTGAATTAGGGGTATTTCCATCACCAGTATTGTCCTCCCTCCACCCGTTCCAAACATGCATCCTATATCCCATCCTTTGACCCCCGGGCTGCTAGGATAAATGGTCCCCTTTGTGTCTAGCTTGTTGTAGACTGGGTTTCGATTCTTTTGTCATTGGCTTTGAATTTAGTGTTTTAATATTATCTTTTTTTATTTCTACTCAATGTCTATACACCTGTTTGGTCTCCATAATTGCCCCTCTCAATTTGTGAGGCAGAACAAGATGGTTCAAGTTGTATGGTTTTGTTTGGAGGGAAGAAAAAGAAAAGAGGAAAAAAAGATCAATTTAAGAGAAGAAAGGGGAAAAGGAAGAAAAACATAAAAACCATAACAAAAAAATCAAACAAAAGAACCCGAAAAGCACCACAGTAATAAAGACAACAACAGAACAATAATTACAGTCCTGAAATAAAAAAAAAAGCACACATAAAATTAAGAAAAAAAACAATAACAAAATAAATTACTTTGTGCTTTTTTTTTAAATAGGCACAGTAAATATTGAGAAGATTAGATAGGGAAATCCCTTGGCCTAAGAGGTAAATGTTTCTCCTCCCTTGAAGTATACTGTCATGGGAATAGCTATAGGCTCCGTATATGCTCTTTTTCTCTTTCCTAGGTCCTTTTGTGCTGTCTGGAAACTTTCAGCTTAGTCGTGGATGATAAAATCAGGCCTCTAGAATTTGGTATTTGCACAGGTTAGAGGATGGAGACTAAAGTGAAGTCTTTGTTTACATTTCTAGAAGTTCTGTTCCAACACTGAAATTGTAATCACTCTTGGTTTTTGCACCGATCCTAGTACAAAGCCTAGGATAGAGTCTTTCATTATGTTTCCAGAAGATCTGCTCAGCTACAGTTGTCATAGATAGACTTCTGGGATTAGAGATCTTGGTTGTTGTACAGATCTTTGACCAAAGCCTAGATTAGGGTCATTTTTATTGGTCACAGGATAAGTTCTGACCAGTCATGGTGTCACAGACAGTCTTCTGCAGTTTTTTTTATAAATTAAATTTTACTTATTCAGCATAAAATTACAAAATTATTTATAGAAAGGGTTTTCAATATACAATAATTCAACACCAATTCCTTCACCAGTGCCTATTTCCCTCTGCCAAGACTCCCTCTCCACCCTTTAGCCTCCCACTTACCAGTCTACATGGAAATCTGAATTTTGATTTAAGAATTGACTGAAGGGAACATAGAGGTTTTTGTTTGTTTGTTGTTTGTTTTGTTTTTTGGACCCCATCAGGCAACTCTCAGGATTTACTCCTAGCCCTGAACTCAGAAATCACTCCTAAAAGGCTCGGGGCACCATGTGAACCCAGGTCACTCCCGGATCATCTGACCGCAAGGCAAACAGCCTACCACTGTGCTGTTGCTCTGGACCTGGGCATAGAAACTGTACAGTGGGTAGAGTGCTTGACCATGGCTGACCTGAATTATCATGGAATCAAATATTGTCTTACAAGTTTACCAGAAGTGATTCCTGTTTTCAGATCCAGGTTTTTCAGCCTTGATAACTGTCAGATGTGGACTATAAATAAAAAAAATTGATTAGAAATAATGGCAAAAAAATTGGCCAAGCAAAGGAAATAATATATTAAAAATATCTGAAAGATGAATGCATGATATGTTTGTCATTTTTAATTTATAATTCTATGAAGTAGTAAAATTTATTTTTATGTCATCAGATATTTGGATCATCTTAAAAATATTTCCATGTAATTTGGAGGATTTAATTAATAAGTGATTCTTAAGTTTACAATTTTTGAAAATTTAGGCTTTGCCTTAATTGCATAGTTCTGCTGCTAAGATATTATTTAAATTTTATCAATATGAAGGAAGAAGATCAGGCCTAACAGTAAAAATAAAGGCAGAAGAAGCAGGTAATAGTGAGAAGGCTGAACAATTCTTACTTCCATAAAAAAGTCAAAATCAACTCTTTTTTGGGGGGGTGTTGGGCCACACCTGATGACGCTCAGGGGTAACTTCTGGCTAAGCACTCAGAAGTCGCTCCTGGCTTGGGGGACCATATGGGATGCCGGGGGATCGAACCGTGGTCCGTCCTAGGCTAGCGCTGGCAAGGCAGACAGACACCTTACGTCTAGCGCCACCGGGCTGGCCGTTTTTTAGAACCATTCAAATGACCTCACCTTTTTTTAGAACCTCAGCCATTCAAATGACCTCAAACATTTTTAGAACCATTCAAATGACCTCAATGATATTGGGATCACTTGTTTACAACAAATAAATGGTATGGATTATTGTCAGCAAATAGGCTGAGGAATATTGCATCTCCTCATACACATTCACTAGCAGAATCAATAGCAAAGGTGTCTCTATTTACTAATTTCCAAAGAACCATAGAGAAGTTTTTCCCATCTGTAATTGGATAATAGCAGAAATAATAGCAAAGGTGTCTCTATTTATAAATTTCCAAAGAATTATAGAGAAAGTTTCCCACCTCTAATTGGGTAATAGACAATAAACTATGAGCTTAGCTGGGCACACTTTAATGTTCAGGAATCAGCTTCAACTATTCTTAGAAATGTCTCTGAGTTCACTCCAGAAGAAAAAAAATCTCATAAGAGTCTGATTTGGATATGTGTCAGGATTTGGGTATGAAACTTCTAGAACATGGATAAAACAAAGAAACATAGGTTTAAGTGCACTGGACAGAATAAGAGCAATTTGATTTCCCCAATATCATTACTGGGCCAAAACATATTTAAAGGTAAAAGAAACGTTTTGCCCAAGAATGCTCCTAAGGTGCAATGTGTGAATTGTTTGGTGAGCATCCAGTTTGGTCTGGATGTCTCCCCAAAAGATCTAATTTTCTCCCTTCTCATTGAGAGTACTAAGTTGCAATGTCTTGGAAAGGACTCTTAAAGTGTATTTAAAGAATATTATGGGGCTGGTGAGGTGGCACTAGAGGTAAGGTGTCTGCCTTGCAAGCGCTAGCCAAGGAAAGACCGCGGTTCGATCCCCAGCATCCCATATGGTCCCCCCAAGCCAGAGGCAATTTCTGAACATTTATCCAGGATTAACCCCTGAGCATCAAACGGTGTGGCCAAAAAACCAAAAAAAATAAAAAAGTACATTATGTATTATTATGTCCTGCCTGCATTATTCGTTTCATCATAAAGCTACTCAAGTATCTGTAGGGTGGATTTCCTTTAACTGGCAATGGGAAACGTTAGGGGTTTATGTTCTCTTCATGTACTTGGTGATAAAATAGCATTTATTATTAATTGAGCTTTATAGTGAAACAGAAGGGGAAGTACAGAAAACTTAATTTAGGGGCCAAAGTAATAGTACTGCGGTAGGGCGTTTGCATTGCACGTTGCCTACTGGAGACAGACCTAGGTTAGATCCCCCTTATCCTATATTGTCTTCTGAACTTACCAGGAGGGCTTTCTGAGCTCAGAACTGGTAGTAACCCCTGAGTGCTTCTGGATGATAGTTCACCACCACCACCCCCCCAAAAAAAAAGAAAACTTAGTTTAGTAGCACAGTCCGAGACCTCAAACTTGAGAATATTAAAAACAGGAAACCTCAACATGATTAACTACTATTTTTTTCTTTCAGAAACTTCTCATAGAGACCAAAGAACACTGGTATTATAATTTCAAAGTGCTGAAAAGAGAACCAAGAATTTTATCAAAATATTCTTCAAAAATAAAAAATAAATTATTGGACATTAAAAGAATGATAACTAAAATTATAGTTAATGATATAGACTCTTCCTACAATAAATAGTAAAGTGAATCCTTTAAATTAAAATAAAAATGATTTGACAATCTACAAACAAATAGAATATTGGTAAAAATATCTTATAACATATATATCCATATATATTGTTTGTTAAAGAGTTGATATCCAAGATATACAAAGTACTCACAAAGGTTAATCTGACAAACCCTAAAAAAATTTAATAAATGGGGTGATAACATGGACAGTTCTTCTGGGAAGACCAAGAGTTGGCCAACAGACACATGAAAAAAATGATCATCATCACTTACCATTAGGGAAATTTAAATCAAGACCAAAATGAGCTATCACCCCATAAAAGTGAAGATTGCACATATCAAAAATATAGGAAACAGTTTTTTATTGGAGGGCATGTGTTGAAAAAGGAATTCTAATTATCCATAGCTAGTGGGAATGCTTTCTGGTCAAAACCAATAGAAAACAGGAGGATTGTCAGTAAACTAAGAATCAATCTACCATGTGACCCAGAAATTCTGCTTCTGTGTATTTATCCCCAGGACAGAAAAACTTTGATAGAAAATGATATATACACACTGCTATTCATTGCAACTCTCAATATAATAACTAAGAGATGTAATCAATCTAGATGTCCAAGAACAGATGAGAGGATCATGAAGGTGTGATACATATATTCAATGGAATATCACAGAGCTGTAAGGAATCATGCAATCATGCAATTTGCTGCAACAAGGATAAAACTAGAAGAAATAGTGTTAAATTAAGAAAAAGAATAAAGATAAAAAGAATGATATTACTTTGATGTGGCACTTAGTATAACTTCATGAAGAAATGCCATGGTTTAAATTGTAGCTGTTGCATATAATGAAGAGAATGAAATAAACTGAATTGAGGAGACTCACAAATATGAAAAGCCATGGGACAGTACCAAAAGTTCTCAAGTTTATCAGTGATGTTAAGAAATAAAAATAAATATCCAACTCAGAATCAACAAAAATGAAATTATGAGGCCCAAACTACAAGAAGTAAAATTATAATGGGTCTGTCACTTTTGAAATTCGTTTGGAACAATAAACACCCTAGAATAGCTAAAGCAATCATTGGGAAAAAGAATATGGGAGGAATTACTTTCCCCAACTTCAAACTGTACTACAAAGCAATAGTCATCAAAACAGCATGGTACTGGAATAAGGACAGGACCTCAGATCAGTGGAATAGGCTTGAATACTCAGAAAATGTTCCTCAGACATACAATCACCTAATTTTTGATAAAGGAGCAGGAAATCCTAAATGGAGCAGGGAAAGCCTCTTCAACAAGTGGTGTTGGCACAACTGACTAGCCACTTGAAAAAAAATTGAACTTAGACCCCCAGCTAACATCATGTACGAAGGTAAAATCCAAATGGATTAAAGACCTCGATATCAGCCCCAAAACCATAAGATATATAGAACAACACATAGGCAAAACACTCCAGGACATTGAGACTACAGGCATCTTCAAGGAGGAAACTGCACTCTCCAAGCAAGTGAAAGCAGAGATTAACAGATGGGAATATATTAAGCTGAGAAGCTTCTGCACCTCAAAGGAAATAGTGCCCAGGATACAAGAGCCACCCACTGTGTGGGAGAAACTACTCACCCAATACCCATCAGATAAGGGGCTAATCTCCAAAATATACAAGGCACTGACAGAACTTTACAAGAAAAAACATCTAATCCCATCAAAAAATGGGGAGAAGAAATGGACACTTTGACAAAGAAGAAATACGCATGGCCAAAAGACACATGAAAAAATGCTCCACATCACTAATCATCAGGGAGATGCAAATCAAAACAACGATGAGATACCACCTCACACCCCAGAGAATGGCACACATCACAAAGAATGAGAATAAACAGTGCTGGCAGGGATGTGGGGAGAAAGGAACTCTTATCACTGCTGGTGGAAATGCCATCTAGTTCAACCTTTATGGAAAGCAATATGGAGATTCCTCCAAAAACTGGAAATCGAGCTCCCATATGATCCAGCTATACCACTCCTAGGAATATACCCTAGGAACACAAAAATACAATACAAAAACCCCTTCCTTACACCTATATTCATTGCAGCACTATTTACCATAGCAAGACTCTGGAAACAACCAAGATGCCCTTCAACAGATGAATAGCTAAAGAAACTGTGGTACATATACACAATGGAATATTATGCAGCTGTCAGGAAAGATGAAGTCATGAAATTTTCCTATACATGGATGTACATGGAATCTATTATGCTGAGTGAAATAAGTGAGAGAGAAAAACGCAGAATGGTCTCACTCATCTTTGGGTTTTAAGAAAAATGAAAGACATTCTTGCAATAATAATTTTCAGACACAAAAGAGAAAAGAGCTGGAAGTTCCAACTCACCTCAGGAAGCTCACCACAAAGAGTGATGAGTTTGGTAAGAGAAATAACTACATTTTGAACTGTTCTAAAAATGAGAATGTATGAGGGAAACAGAGAGCCTGTTTAGAGTACAGGCGGGGGTCGGGTGGGGAGGAGTGAGACTTGGGACATTGGGTGATGGGAATGTTGCACTGGTGATGGGTGGTGTTCTTTACATGACTGAAACCCAAACACAATCATGTATGTAATCAAGGTGTTTAAATAAAATATAAAAAAATTATAATGGGCCTGTATACTAACAGTCTGGGACTAGGGAAGTGCTTCTCAAATAGTGGGGCGCATCCCCCAGAGGGCCAAAAAGGGGGGCACTTTTGACCTTGGCAAACACTTTCATAACAAGCTAAGCCCTGTGTTTATGTCTCTGTATGTCTCTGGAGATGAGAGTTGCTGTGTCCTGCTTCAAACCCCGCTTCGAAAAGCTATGCATTGCAAAACATGCTCATTGTAGCCATTAATCCAGATATCACCTCTGATTAAACAATTAGCTCAAATTATTTTATATTTTTGTTTTGTAGGTTAAAGTTTTTTTAAATAAATATACTATTTACAGTTTTCTTCTTCCTATGGGACATGACAAAATAATTGAGAAGCACTGGTCTAGAGTGTGGTAGCACTCTTTGATTTTTTAAATAATTCTATTTTATATAAATGACAACACCAAATAATACTGATGAGAGTCTAATGTATAATTTGTTGGAGATATTATGAAAAAGGAAGTAGGAAAGGCTAGAGAGATAATACAGAATTTAATGCATGTTCCTTATATGCAAGCTGATCTTGACTCTCTCCCTCATATAAGTCCATCTTAGATCTATCAATAGACTCATGATGTCTATGAGTCATTGCCAGAAGTAGCTTCCAGAGCTCAGATCTCTAAATAGACCCTAAGCACCACAAGGAGTGATCCAATAATAAAAAGTCAAGAAGATGAATAAACTATATTAAAGGAAATCTTTGATTTATAATTGAAAGGTTTATATAAAGTAGGATATTTAAATGAATAATCTAAATTCCATAAAGCAAAATCTCAAAGAATAGTAAACAAATAGTGGGAGAAACAATACAAACTTTAAAAATAATCTACTAGGGACAGAAAAATGATCCAGGAACTTGTCTGGCATGTTAATAACTCCTAAACATCAGGGTTTTTTTTTAACAAAAAAATAATCTTGAGCATAAAACCCAAAATAGCCCCTGATCACAACACATTATGTTCCCCAGATCTAAAGTACAATTTAAGATTATATATTAGAATACTGAACTCTTTCCTGTTCTGGGAGCCAGAGGCTTTCGCCAACATGGGGAATGGCAAGGCTCCATGCTTAAGACCTTTCTACCAAGGTTAGGTAGGGCTGACTGCAGTACTCAGGCTGCTCCCAACAGCCTTCCCTCTCCTTCCTTCTGGGGGCCATTGAAATGGATTTGAGGGAGGAGTTATGAATGCAGAGCCAGGAGTAAGCCCTGGGAATGAACAGGTGACCTCAATTTCTAAATATGTGTGTGCATATATACAATTAAATATTCATATATATTATACTTTATGCTAGATATAGATTTTATATCTCAATACTTATAATAAAAGATAAGTTCTTTGAGCTGAAGAGATAACATGAAGCTAGGGCATTTGCCTTGCATGCAGAAGGATGGTGGTTCGAATTCTGGCATCCCATATGGTCCCCCAAGCCTGCCAGGAGCAAATTCTGAATGTAGAGCCAGGAGTAACCCCTGAGTGCCAATCGGTGTGACCCCCCCAAAAAAAGATATGTTCACAAATACAAAAAATAAATTTAATGACAATCTATTTAAAATATATATGAAATAATTTGATTATTCAAATAGGATTCACAAGAGAGATTGTATTGTCATGTTAATATCAGATAAAATATTCCTCAAGAAAAAGATGAAGTGCAGCATTTTACATCGGTAAGACAGTGAATTTCCAAGGTGTTACAACAATTATATATCCAAATAAGAACAGTCTCTCATATAAATTAAATAAAACCACAGAGCTGATAAGAATGAAAATTTGGTACTAGAAATAAAACAGCAGGAAGTGTGTTTGTTATAAAATAATGCCAATGATGACAATTAATTCTTTATAGGAGCTTTTATAAAGAAAAATCTAGAATTATACTAAGCAGTTTACATTCTTTATCAAATCAATCATTTTTATAAACCCTATTTTGCAGCTGTGATTGCTCTCATCTCTCTATTTTACAGATAAGGAAAGTCAGGAATAAGACATAGTAATAATTTTGTCTACCAACTCACTTTCATTAGTAGACATCCAAGTTATCTCCATTAAACATTCACTGTTTTTATATACAATTTTTGATGGAACTATATGTTTATAATTTATTCATTCAAATGGAATAGTGCTAAATACTTTTATTGGTAAAAGTGACTGAAGAAAAAAAAAGGATAAGGTGATGGAAAGATAGTAAAGTGGGTAGAGTGCTTGCCTTGCATGTGGCCAACTCTGGCTTGATTCTTAGCATCCCATATGGTCCTCATGACCTTTTCTCACTGCATTCAGGCCTTGACTACCAATGCCCCACCATTTTCTCCATATGAAAGGTTTCCTTAATTTTATTGCTCACAATACTCCATACTTCATTCCTCTTCTGAGGGTATCTTCCTTATTCCACTCATTCTCTGACTTAACTCCATATTGTTTACTGTCATATATTAGAGTCTATAATTAGTCCATTGTGCTCCAACAATTCACAAGGCACTATACTTCACAAATCCTCACCTTGCTTAAATTACAGTTTTACATCCCTTTGAGCTTGAAAACTTTCATTGTCCTATTTGGGTTATGACACCTTCCACCATTCTGTCTATCTTCAGGAGATTACTCCTGACTGTTCTTTCTCTGGATCTTCACTGAAAATGATGTCTTTTGCACTAAATATCTTGTCTGAATCTTTCAAAGCTGAACCACTGTATGGATTAGCTGTTTTTCAGCATTATTATCTTACCTTGCTCACATACTGACACTGACGAAAACTCTCTTTTTATGTTGGCAGAAATTGAAATATTTTGACATATTATGTTATGTGTATATGATGATACTTGGACTCTAGGCTAAGTGTGTGTGTATTTAACTTTTGGTACTATGACATTTGATATTACTTATTCCATATGATTTTGCAAGACATTTCTAAAGCTGGTTAATTTTAGATGATGATATTCTCCCTACTGTTGCCTTCCATATGTTTTTTTAGATATCTTGAAATGAAATGAGTCTCTGGCTAAGAGTTTGAAATGTAATAACATTTACACAAGAGAAGAAAAATACATTAAAATCAATATAATTAATATAATAGCTTATATTATCAAACTGACCTGTAATTTGTGCTGCTTACATAGCAAATTAACTCAGGGTTTAAAAATCCAAAAGTTATGTTATTGTAATAACTTCTTTCCAGGCACCAATCGGAGAGATATCTAAAAACAAAGAGAAAAGTAAAGAAGGTGGATACATACTTTGTATTTAATTAACGGAGAATTTTCTTAAGAGTCTAAGTAAAATTGGTGCTTCTGAATTCCAGTTGTGTAGATTCTGTATGCATTTTTTTTTTGGTTTTTGGGTCACAAAAACTGCGCTCAGGGGATACTCCTGGCTCTACACTCAGAAATTGCTCCTGGCAGGCTCAGGGGACCATATGGGATGCCGGGATTCGAACCACTGTCCTTTTGCATGAAAGGCAAACGCCTCACCTCCATGCTATCTCTCCGGTCCTCTGCATGCAATTTTTAAAATATTTTTATTTTGGTTCATGGTGGTCACATAAACCTGGGATACTCTAACTTTTCATTTGAAGACTGTCAATATTAAACGGAAATTAATGTCAAAAAATACCATTTATGATAGCCTTAAAATTAGTGGTGTAATGTTTCTTCAATTCAGAAAATACTATCAAGCCAGTGCAAAAGAGATTTTACTATTCATTGATTTTGTTCCCCAAGTAACTGAGTTATTCTTATTTTTTTTCTGTAATTTTCTAGTATGAACAGTGACCAAACAATGTACACATTTGCAAAAGTTAACCGATGCTTGCAAAAGGCAAATTCATTCCAGGCCGAAAGTAAAGATATTACATGTATCTAAAATTGAAGTCTTTATCTCTAAGGCAGGTGTTTCAAAACTGGACTGTTCCCAAAAATATTTTTTTTTAGTTATTGTTTTTCTAAAAGAAGTTGAAAGGATGTTAAAGATAAGGCAGGTGTTAAGATAAGATTCCTCACCAGGAATGACTCATCAACAGCCAATCAGGATATTTTTTTAATTTGTGAACAAAAACCGAGTGTGGAAACAAGGTTCTGACTTTGAATATTCCCTCCCTTCAGTTTAGAGGAAAACATTAGATTACAACAAAATTGAAAAAACAATAACTGTTTCTATCAACTAGATAACAGACTCTTTTAAGCTGTTACTACGAAGCCAGCAATAGTAATCTCAACCTAGCCTATTACATTAGGACATATGGTCATTTTAATATGTAAATTTTATTAACTGATGCCAAATCTCTAGTACATTAAGATTAAAGATGACTCATGACATTATTAAAATGGTGTATATTGTTGTGTGAGCATATAAATAGCAAATGGGAACATAGAAAGCATTTAAAATATCAAATCTGTTATCTAACGGAGTTATGCCAAAGCTATTTTTATTAGATAGAAAATGGATTAATTAATAATACAAAATTTGAAGCTGATTGGACCCTTTGTTTCATATCTCCGTTGGGATTTATTGCAAGGAATATTTGCCCTTCTTAACCTGTGAACATTTTTCACTCCCTTAGGTCACTGACTGGCTCACAGGTCCAACTTTCCTTTCATTCATTAACCACATTGGGAAGCAGAGTTCCTAACCCTTTCCAGTCTAAATGTGGAACAATCACATCCCCTCACAATCAACCGCCAGTGTGCTGGGACCTTTACATTTCACTGTGCTCTTGGAGTGACGCAAGTTTTTAACAATTGAAGGATATTAACTCAAAAACTTGTTTTCTAATTGGAGGAACTCATGGGATTTCAAATAAATGAACTTGTATAAACTGGAAGCTGGTCCATGTGCCTTTGCAATTATTTTGTTCAAATTAGGGGAGAGAGCATTGTTCATCTCAAAAACCATATTACAGAAATTATTTTAGCTATGAAGCCAACTCAGGATAAGAAAAAAAATAACGGAGCAGTTTTGAATTGTTTGGATAGCTGAAGAGACACTATCTCGTCTTTAATCTCAATAAAGAGACTGAATGTTTTAAGCAATGTTATGCCATTATTTAAATATGTGCAGTACTGTGAATCCATTGTAATATTTCTTTTCATTAGACCCAGTGGAAATAAAAAATGTTTACTTGACTATTTTGTTAGATCATTCCCACAATTTTCTAATCTATATAACTTGCAAGTAAAAAAATCACTATTCATTTATAAAATTAAATAGAACAGCTCTGCCTATCAAAATACACGAAGAAACTTAATCATTAATATGATTATGAAATATCTCCCATACTGAATTAAGCACATCATACTCTGTAAATGGAAGATAAATTTGAAATGATTATTCTAAAAACTTTAAAATTTGAAATAATATTCAACTCATATGTTGAATTAAGGAAATTTACATTGGAAATATGATAAAGAATTCAGTGTTCTTTATAATGTTCGATTTCCTTACATAAGTGAAAAAGAGAGCAGTGAAAATCATCAAGTCTTAAATAACATTATATTTAATACTTAAAAGAGACAGTATATTTTGTTTGCATTGTTTTTGTAGGGGCCACACCTGGTGACGCTATTTATATGAAGAAGTTTGCATTTGATTAACACATAAATACTATATTTTTCATGGCAAAATCCCTTCTTCCTTTTACTAAAAGGATACATCTTCTTATCTTGAAGAATTACTCCTGGATCTGTACTCAAGGATCATGCCTGGCAGTGTTGGGGACCATATATGATGCCCATGATAGAATCTTGATTGACCCCATGCAAAGCAAATGCATTACCTGCTGTATTATCTCTCCAGCTCCAATTTTATACTTTTTTGTTTGTTTTGGGGGAGAATGGCCACATACTGAAGTGCTCAAGACTTACTCCTGGCTCTTCGCTCAAGGATGACATTTGGTGATCATTTCAGACCAAAAGGACTGGGAGAGGGAAGAATTTGTAGGCAGAATGCAAAGTGTTTTGAAGTCAGTAAAGTCATTGTTAATTATATGTGATATTATAAGGGATAAACACAAGAATGTAGAGCCAAATACATAGAATATAGAGCCAAACACATAAAATGTATACATTTACAAAACTGTCAAATGTATATAAAATGTATAAATTTTATATATTTTATATAAATATATATAAGATATATATAAGATATATATAAATGTATACATTTACTTACACAACAGTAAGTAAATACATATTGTGCTGATAATGATTTGTCAATGTAGGTTCACCCATTGTATCAAATATCTCATCTCTCCAGTGTAGAAAATTTACAATAGGAAAGACTGTGCTACTATCAGTAGGAGAAGATAATGGTTACTATTATATTCTGTGAATTTCCTTGAAAATTAATTTTCTTTGAAACTAAAACTCTCTAAAATTAAATAAGATATTCATATTCTAATTTATAATTCTATTTTGCATCATGCAGCATAATTGTATCTAATTTTGATAAATGGAAATTCCCCATGTTACTTTTATATTTAAAAATGCATTTTATTTTAAAATATTTTCAAAACAGTCTCTGAACTGTCCTATTATGTAAGTGTCTTTGCTGATGACAAAACCAAGTGTTTTAAATTACGTTACTTCATATTTCATTATCATATTTCTTATGTTATTTGTAAAAAGATTGACTGCACATGAGACCACACAGTTACTAATTGTGCGACCTTGGGTAATACACTCAGTCATCTAATATGTCATCTGTCAAATGATGTCAATACGAGCTCCTAACTATATTGAATAATGAATATATAAGATTTTTGAGGAGTTTACTACACAGGAACAAAATTTATGATCACATGTAATATTCATAGTGCTATTATCATCATGTGATATGGTAACTATTCACTGTGCTATTGTTCCTTAGAAAACTTGAGTTTTGACTTAATTTCACATTATTTTATATGATCTTGAAAATGAACGTATTGCATTGTATTTAAAGGAGAAAACCTGGTGTTTCTCTTTTTAGTTGTTTCTTTGTCTCTTTATCTTACGAGTCAAATTCTACCCTTTCACAAATAGCAAATGCCATGTGCAGACAGGCATAACAGGAAATGAACCGAGTGATCATGTGGTCAAGATTAAAATACTGAAGAATGGAAAATAAAGCAGAGAGTATCAAGTACATCATTCATCCTAAGGGATGTAAAATCTGTACTAAAAACTTAACAGTAAAATAAAAATATCATGGGAAAAGGGGTGGGAGTGCAGGAACTTTAGAACAGAAATGCTTAAAAGATCTTGGTCACTTCAGTGATGGGAGACTTGAGTAGTTTGGGACATTGATAACAGAAACTTAAATGTGATTAAAAACCTATTGCCTACACTATAATATAATTAAAAATAAATAAATAACAAATAAAAATTAATCATATGCCCTACTAAAGAAAGGGTTGAGAGTTGTCAAAGTAAGTAAAAATGGTAAAGAAGACATTCTTCCCTAGACCTCAGAAGTAGGATTGTAATTGCCAGTATCTTTATTCACTGTGAGTGAATTTCTACTGTATTATGCTATTCTGTTTGTAGCAAAGTTTACAAATAATAATTTAAAAAAACTAACATGGGGCCGGGCAGTGGCGCTAGAGGTAAGGTGTCTGTCTTGCCAGCGCTAGCCTAGGACGGACCGCGGTTCGATCCCCCAGTGTCCCATATGGTCCCCCAAGCCAGGAGCGACTTCTGAGCGCATAGCCAGGAGTAAACCCTGAGCGTCACCAGGTGTGGCCCAAAAACAAAACAAAACAAACCAAAAACCAAAAAAATTAAATAAATAAAAATAACATATATAGTGCTGTTTGACTTGTTAAAATGAGGTTTTATCTTTTCATCTTCAATTATTGCCTCAGGAAAATATGATCTATTTCTGAGATCTCAGTATAACGCTAACAATTTGATTCTGAATTCCACGAGGTTTGTTTTCCCTTTTCTTTCTGGCCATCCTCTTCTGGTATTCAACCCTTTTCTTACCTTCCTCCCTTCCTTCCTCCCTTCCTCCCTTCCTTCCTCCCTTCCTTCCTCCCTTCCTTCCTTCCTCCCTTCCTTCCTTCCTCCCTTCCTTCCTTCCTACCTTCCTTCCTTCCTACTTTCCTTCCTTCCTTCCTTCCTTTCTTCCTAACTTCCTTCCTTCCTTCCTTTTGTCCATCCCTTCCTTCTTTCCTCCCTTCCTTCCTTCTTTCCTTTCTTACTTCATTCCCTCCTTTCTTCCCTCCCTCCCTCCCTGCCTCCCCTTTTTTCCTTCTTTCCTTTCTTACTTCATTCCCTCCTTTCTTCCCTCCGTCCCTCCCTGCCTCCCCTTTTTTCCTTCTTTCCTTCCTGTCTTCCTTCCTTCCCTCCCTTCCTTCTTTCCTTTTTTCTTCCTTCCCTCCATTTCTTCCCTTCTTTCTT
Source organism: Suncus etruscus (assembly GCF_024139225.1). NCBI lineage: Eukaryota > Metazoa > Chordata > Mammalia > Eulipotyphla > Soricidae > Suncus > Suncus etruscus. Next base: position 8,244,869 of record NC_064860.1, read on the forward strand.
CCATTTCTTCCTTCCTTTTCTCCATCTCCATCCCTCTCTTTTCTTTTTCTCCCTCCCTTCCCTTTCCCTTCCTTCTTCCTTCCCTTTTTCTTTCCTTTCTTTCTTTTATCCTTACTTCTTCCTTCATTCCAT